>NC_052051.1:5584447-5869447 GCF_903992535.2 Arvicola amphibius
GTATATGTATGCCTGAATGATAGAAGAGGACATCAGAAGAAGGCATCAGATCCCATTACAGATGGTTGTGAGCCACCATGTGCATGCTGGGAATTGAACTTAGGACCTCTGGAAGAGCAGCCCTTAACCCCTGAGCCATCTCTCCAGACCCGCTGTGGCCATTTCTTCATGGGGTAAAGACAAGTCCCCACCACGTTGTCAGTGCCCCAGACACCACTGCTCCCTTAGATGTGTTCTGTGGTTGTATTGTCTGCCGGGTTGGTTGGGTCAGGGGGGTCTGGTGTGGGAGCCCCTAACTTGGAATCAGGGTGAGATGAGGCGGGCAAGCCTGGGTCTCAGCCTCCGTCTCTGTTGCACGGGGTAATGCAAGTGTCCAGGCTTGGGTTGCTGAGGAAGGAGTGAGTCTCAAGTTTAGAGCAACTGGGGAGACCTTAGTTAGCTGTTGCCGGGCAGTGTGGCCATCCTTTCCAGAAGCCCTTTCTGCAGCAGAGCCAGGCCATCTGGGTAGGCCTTCGTCCTAAACGAAATGCTTGTAGAGCAAGTGAGAACACCATGTGGTCCTAGCCTGACTCCAAAGGTCAGGATTCCCAAGGTCCAGAGAAGGGTCGGTAGGGACCAGCCTGTGGCTCCTTCCCTGACTGGTCAGGAAGACCCTCAGTCTGGTCTGTCACGGCTGCCTGGCTGCGCCTAACTGACAGACTTTTAGTGTGGCTGTTTAAGAGAGCGTGGGGGCTGTTACGAGGACTCACGGGTGACAGGCTCCCTAGTTCACAAAGACCCAACCAGGTCTGAGCCCTTGTACTGGGTTAAGGCCATGCCACCGCCCTGGAAGGGACAGACTGTGTGTGGTGTTCCAGAAGTGGTTCAGTCATCTGCATAATGCCAAGTTCCCAACCAGCATTTCTCCCTGGGGAGGTCAGGCCCAGTCCCCACCACACAAAGCCTTGTCTCACACTGAGATTGGCAGTCTAGACGTCTTTGCTTCCTTTAGTTCTGAAGGGTCAGGGTTTGGGGGCGAGCCCAAGTGGGATTTAGGCTGAGACAAGAAGGGGATGGGTAGTGGGCCAGAGAAGCCAGCTTCAAAGGAGGTGATGGTAGCCCAGCATGCAACCAGCCCACCATCAAAACCCAGGCCACTCCCCACAGAGACGCCCCATGCAGCCCAATCCAGCTGACACCCACTGGGTTTGTGTGCCCAGCACTTCTTAGCTGACACTGGCTAAATAAAACCCCACGGCCTGTGCCAATAAGTCTGGGGCAGGCTGCCAGCGGAGACAAAGGCCCAAAGGCAGCGTCGGGCCAGGGCTGTGCCAGAGGAACTCCAGGCTCTCTGTGCCTGCCTTTGCCCAGTCAGGGGAGGCCAGGATGTCTGAGGCCTTGGCAAGAGAGAGACAAGTGGAAAAAGTCCCTAGTGAGACAGGAACCACAGCTCGGCCGAGTCACCACCGTGCCCGTTGGTGACAAGAAGGTCTAGCATGTACCGCGTGAGAGCCACAGCTGGCCAGGAAGAGGCAGACCTCCCAGCTCTGGTTCTACACATCAGGGTCCTTACTACCCTGAGCCTCAATTGCCTTGCTAGGAACATGGCGCTCTGGCACTATCCATAGACTTCTTTTTCAGAAGCAGGAATGTGTGGAGGGTGTTAGTGGCACTTAGTGAACCGTAGGACCTGGGCACCCAGCGGAACTTCCACAGTCCGACAACCCCCTCCGCACCCTCTGCCATCACTGCGGCACATGATGACTCTCCTCCTGAGGGCAGTCATCCTAGGAATTGGCATTTAATGCAGTCCAGGCACAGAGGCCTCATCCCCAGTGTGACACCATCATAATTAAAAGAGGCCAGACATGAAACTGATTGGTCTGAGCCAGGCTGGAAGGTGGTGAAGCTCCCTGCTGAGTGAGGAAGATCGGCAGCCCTCAAATAGGTTCTGAGGCCATGGCACCATGGCCAGCCGCCCTAAGAGCAGCTCCCAGAAGTGAAGGGGCCACCTGGAGGCAGAGGTGGGGAGACTCAGCTGAGCCGTGGCACCTACTACATGAGGTCCTTGGTCACCTGTCTTCTCAAGACACCTGTTCTTTTGCAGCTCCTCTGCCCAGGAGACGTCCCCAGGGCTGGAGAGTTACAGGGTTCATCACCATGTAAGCCAGTGTCGTAGGAGCCGCTACTAACATTGGGGTGAAAGATTGTCTTGGCCTTCCAGAGTTCCCAAGCCCATGGGGGACAAGGAGGAACAGGACTTCAAGGACTTGGGGTGCCTCTGGGGTGCGAAGCAGAGGAGGGTAGAAGCTGCCGGTTGATAGCAGAGGGGCATAGAGGGGTCATCCGCCAAGCTCCAGGGCGCTGGTGATGGGCCCCTGGGGCAGGTTCAAGGGAAAGTTTGAGGTCATGGCGAAGGCAGAGGCCGCAGAGACAGACCTGGGCCACCCAGAGAAACAGCCTTAGTGTCAGTGGATGAGACCCCGAGCCTGGGTAGGTATGAAGTGAGAAACTGGTCTTTCACAGAGCCCAAGACATAGGGAGATGGCAGACCAATGAGGTCCTGTGGGGTTTGTAGACGGCTCCTGGAACCGACTGCTTCACTTGCTCTTGAAATGGATCCTGAACACGTCCCTCCGGGTTTTTCCTAGTCTCCTGAATAATTCATCGCTTCCCTTCAGGCCGGAGACCCTGTGTTGGAGGATAACCCAGCCAGACAGGTTTTATTTGCCTGATTGGCTAAGAGCTTTCCTGGGTATTGGCTGAGGGGAAGCTTCTGAAGCCAGGGCTGGGCTGTTTGAGAAGGGTGTGGTAGTTGATTAGTTTTGTCTGCCCGATTAGTTTTGTCTGCCATGGTGACTAGACAAGGGGTGTGTGTAGCAGGGACTCACAGAAGCAAAAGTTGAGTGAGTTCTTTATCGGCTTGCTTGGGGCACTCTGGGCAAGTCCCCTTTGCTCTGGCTTTAGGGCCCAACTGCTAAGTAGCAGGCTGTGGAAGCTATCTCTCCATCACTGGAGAGCCTGGGGCAAGTCCAGTCAGTATAAGAAAGGATACACTCCTGCTCAGTCCCTCTGTGCCCTTCCCTGGGATGCTCTAGGGACCTGCATATCTGTCTAAAGAAGCCCGGTGCTTTCCTCAGACAGCAGGACCATGGTTGTGGATTCAGGAAGAACATATGAGGAGCAGCCATTAAAAATAAGACTGTGATAGCTGGGCATGGTGGCACAAACCTTTAGTCCCAGCACTGTGGAGGCAGAGGCTGGTGAATCCCTGAGGTCAAGGCTAGCCTGGTCTACAAAGTGAGTTCCGGGCTAGGCAGGGCTGCTGCATAGAAAAACCCTGTCTTAAAAAACAAAAGCAGCATGGAACTCCCACAAAACAAACAAACAAACAAACAAAAACCAGAAAAGCACCCAAGGCTCTGCCCCAGAACAAGAACCTGGAGGCTGTGGCTCTCCTTCTAGGGGCCTCTCCAGAAGCAGTTCCCTGAGGGTCCTTAGGACTGGCATTGGCCTCCTTTACCAATGGCTCGGTGTAGCCTCTCCTGGGATCCTGTGCCCGAGGGCCGGGAAGTTCTCGAGGCTCTCACTGTGCCCAGCTCTTCCCTCACCATGACCAGCCTCACACTCAACATCCTGGGTTGCCCTCCTCCCTGCCTCCTCTTCTGGGGACGGAGGCAGGTACTTCCTGTCATCTACTTTACCTGTGACCCCAGAGGGCTATGTTCCCAGTTCTACAAGGAAGACCGTTTCACATGGAGCTGGCCGTGTGAGGACAGTGGTTGTGACAGCCATCTGGTATTTGGAACTGAGCTCACAGTTGGGGAAACTGAGACCAGAGGTAACTGGATGTGGACCACAGCCTGTGAGTCGTGGAGTGGGGCTTTGATCTGTTTGCAGGGCACAGAGTAGACAAGGCCCAGAGGCCTCTTACTGTGGACTCCGTATGGCTCGCATGTGGCAAAGGAGGCTGCAGGAGAGAATGACCCTCTTTGGGTACCAGGCAGCCACGAGTCTTGTCCAGAGAGCCACAACCCCAATGGAAAGAAATTCGAGGCCCCTATTTGGGAACCCTGTCCCTGGTGGCTGTCAGGTTGTTCCTAGGGAGTGGTGGTGGTATCTGGGTGTGGCCTATGCTGGATCCCAGTTCCTCCAGGGTATGGTTCTAACTCGCTTTGAACCTAATATGAGCAAGTAGAAGGGCTTTAAGGGTCACCGTAAGTCTGTCCCAAGGACACACCAGAGCCACCTCCTTATGGGAACAAAGGACAACTTTTTCTAATGCCTGTAGACAATAGAAAAAGTAAGGACCCCATCTACAAAACACAAAATGGAAGGTGCACCCCAAAGTTCCCTCTCATCCCTCCTCTCCCCAGTCAGATATGTGCTTCCCTATGCATGCCAAGAGAACCCTTGCCCTAATACTCACTTCTAAGAGGACACTACCACCTCCGACCTGTGGTTCCTAGGTAGGAGAGCCCTATCTAGCCTTGCCAGGAGAACAGTCCAGAAAGCAGCAGTCAGGTAATTACCCCCCCCCATATTTCTCTCCAGCCCACTCCCCCTCCCCGCCCATCAGCAGACCCAAACCAGACCCATAACTTAGCATTTTCATTTAAGTCCATCTGACAAATTGTAGCCAGAGAAAGCCACCGGGGTCTGTAAATGGCTACTTTGTCAGCGCGTCTCTATGAGCAGTAAAAAGTCTTTTGTTGTGTGTCTAGACTGCACGCTGGCAGAATATTTGGTCTGTGTGAGGGGAGAGACCTGGTTGGGTTCATTTACCGGCTTATTTCAAGTGGGATTTCAGAACACTGAATCACGAAGCATTGTGGGCTCGGCCTTCGCCGGCCCACACCGGCCTTTCTTGTTTCAGTAGGTTTTGTTTTGTTTTTTCCCTGCCTGCTTGGGCAGTTAGCGACGGGTGCAACGGTGCCCTGGCGAGGGCCAAGGGACTACGCTGTACAGCGTCTTTCTTGTGTAATTGTCCTCTTTATGACTGTCTAGACGTCCTGCAGATGTGTGTTCCCGGGGGAAATGACTTTTCCCTCTGCCCACACTAAGTGGAAGGTTGCAGACGCCACGCTTCCCGGTGGACTGCCTGCCCCGCCTCGGAATGTTCTCTTCTTATCCCTTACATGAAGGCACTTTGCCTGCTGGCAGGGTCTTGGCGTTTATAACACAGCCACTTGACCCGTGCCAGTTTATACCCAGGAGCGGGGTGGGGGCAGGTGAGGGGGCATGCTAGGACGTTCTAAGTGTTCTCCTTTCTGAGGGCAAGCAGGGCACACATTCTCTTCTGCAACTTGTCTGAACGATTCTTTTTGCCTTTCTTCTGTTCTCTCCCTCCCCCCCCCCCCTTTCTTTCTTGCACAGACACAGAAAGTGATTTCATAAGGAAGTAAATATTGGGGTTACTTAAATGGGCCCGAAGCTTTGTTCAGCCAAATAAAGTCATTAATTAGCCTCATTGCCATAGCGACAGGGCCATTGTTGCCAGGGATTAAAAAAGGGGTGGGTGCTTTGGTGGAGAGGCTGGAGTCCCCCAGCCGCCCATTGCCACAGGAACCCAGACCCCAGTCAAGTCCCTCAGTGCCAGAGCAGTCAGATTTGCACCTCCCTCACAGCCTTCTCCCTAGTTCCTCGTGAAGAGGAGAGCCTTCCAACCCCTCCTTGCCCTACTCTCCATGGACTTGGGAGCCCAGTGGAGCTGAGGCCCTGCCGTCTGTGTAGGCCCAGGGCTGGGGTTGTAGCTGGTCCCCGCAAGCCTCTTTTAGAGCGAAGGCTGGGATAGAGGCCTGCCTTGTCCTGTCCAAACTTACTCCCCTCTCCAAACCGTCCTCACTGCCATGAAGTGTAAATTCCCACCCTCCTCCTGCAGTGTGAAATTTTCCCTCTGATTTTTTTACACAGTTGGGGACACAAAAGGTGGGAAGGATATCTCTACCGCATGGTTTCAGGGACCCCCTAGACCTGAACTTCTTTCTGCCACATGAAGGAGGTGGTCTCACTAGGCCTGAAGCCTACTTAGGCACCCCAGCACCCAGCAGGCAGGAGGCAGCTGCTCCCTGCACAGTTGTGGGCGTGATTTGGGGGAGTGAGGGTGGCTCCAGCCAGCTTGTCATAGCAGTGTACTCCCAGGCTGAGGTCCTTCTTCCTCCTCTCTCCTTCCTTATCCTCCCCCCACCCAGCCCAGAGACCAGTAGATTCCCAGGACGGACAGACAGCACGTGCCGGTCTGTAAGGCATGTGTGTGCCCACACTTCTGTCCCTGATCCCCAGGACCCCCTTGGGCATGTGCCTTAAGAGGCTGGGCCACCCACAGAGTTCTGGGTGCGCCACTGACAACCCCTGCTGTGCCGTAAGTGGCTCTGTCCTGGCGTGATTGGTGGATCCAGTCACCTAGCCGGCCTGAGATGGTATGCCTGTTCCTCTCCCTAAATTGGCCTTGTTCACCATATCAAAAACCCACCTCAGGTGGGTGAGATGGTCCAGCTGCCAAGCCTGACAACCCGAGTTTGATTCTCAGGGTACACATGGCAAAAGAAGAGGATTGATCCCTATGGTGTTGTCCTCTGACCTCTGCTTGCACGTGTGCCCTAGCAACTCCCTCACCCCCAATAAAATAGATCAACTGTAAAAATAATTAAAAATTATGTACCCTCAGGTGGAGTTGGTCAGTCGGAGGAACTCTTTGTTAGTTTATTTGCACCTGATAATCATCATGTCTAGTGACTTCTTCCTAACTGGCAAGGGACCCCTGCTCCGTCTAACGTGAGTAGTTTTGCCTCACCTCACTTAAGGAGAGCTGAAGGCCACCCCAGCTCAGAGACACCCCAGGAGACGAGTTGAGCAAAGTCTGGGATGACTCCCCCCTCCCTTTCCACCCCCCCACCTTCTCTGTAGTTGAGAAACCAAGTTTGAAGCTGGCTCTGGGCACTGCTGTATTTAGGAGGCGAATTGCTGCTCATGTGTCAGGCAAAACAGATGTGGCGGGGAGACAACATCTATTTTCATAATTCGGAACAAATCTGGCGAGCCGCCTTCCTTTTCAGCGGGGCCTGCTCAAGCAGAAAGCCCGGCTCCCCAGCAGCCTTTAGCTGAAGTATTTATAGCTCCATTGAACTTTCTTTCTGGGATGGACTGCTTTCTGTTGGTGTGGGCCCCTGGACTCTGGATGGGGGTGAAGGCTGCTGCAGGGGCATCTCAACATGGGGACACATCTGTCCATCCTTTCGTTTTCTGGGTTATGGAGGTGTCAGCTGAAAGCTGAACTTGGGGGAGGGACAACTTAGCTAGCATCAGGCCCCTGACATCTGGACAGATGCAAAGTGGAACCCCCACACACACCCCAGCCCACAGAGGTTTCCTGTTGAGATTGGAAGGGAACTCGACTGGCACCTCCCACCTCCTATGAGGACAGCCAGGGTGGCCTGTCTGAGGTCCCACGGTGGTCTGACGGCTGAGCTGGCCTCCTGCCTGAGTGCTCAGACCCCTTGCCAAGCGTCACCTTTAAACACTGGAGCCTCTGCTTCAGCCTGGCCATACCTGGCCGTGTGTCTGGGTGCCAAGGAAAGGAAAGCAGGGTGGCTTTGGGAGCCTGGGCCATCGCACATCTCCTTGTCAAATAGACGAGCCCCTGTGTGCTGCTGAAGGGGCTGGAGGTGGGCCGGTGATGAAGGAGCCCTTGTCCCTGTGCAGCTAAGACCGGGAGGTAAAGGGAAGGCAGAGAAGTCTCGGGTGGCCTAACGTTGGGGGTCGTATAATCATGTGGAGTAGTTGTGGGTAGGGGCTGGGCAATATGGGGGTAGCAGTTGTCTCCCACAGGGTGAGATGCCTAATACTTTTGTGGTGACCGCGTCCAAGACTCAGCTGGCTGTATCACCCTGGAGAGGGACCGGCCAGCTTCCACCCTGGGTGCAAGTGGAGTGTTCAGCCCACCTGTCCCTGCCTGTCCCTCCCTGTCCAGCACAGGTCGAAGGGAGGCGTTGTCCAGAGAGCCTGCTGGATGCCGCACCTTGCACTGGTGTGTCTGATGAGCAGGAGCCCCGCCTGGGTTCCCTAGTGTGAGCCAAGCTCTGAGCTGTGTGCTAGTGAGGATGCCAGCGTGGGCATCCCGTATCTAGGCACCAGCTCTGCTTGCTGAGCTGACTCCTGAATAGCTCCTTTCCTTCTCGGGCCTCTGCTGGTTCCTCTGACCCCAGAGACCCCCGGCATAGAGGAGGGGTGTTTTTTCCCCGGATCACTGAAGGACTCCCTAATGCCAGCTGGCCTCAGCATTTTCTCTTACGTTTGAGCTAGAGGAGGGGCAGGCCAGTGTCCCGGCAGGCCGCAGTGGACACTTGAGGGGTGGGTTTGACTTTGGGTGTAAGACTTCCAGCAGTACCTGTCTGTAAGCTAGACTCCAGCTCACATTGTAGGCAAATCCTCTCCCAGCTCAGCTGTCTGTGCTTTGACTGCAACAGGACACCACCACTCCCCACCAGGAAGCCCTCCTGCCTCCCGCCCCGCCCCTAAGCAGCTGTCTCCTTGTCCCATGCCCCAGGAGCAAGGGCTTTCTTTTCCTGAGTTCCTGCCTCAGGATGTCTTCATTTCCAGTTCTGAGTTCGTTCTCGTCCCCAATTCACCCTCATCTTTCACCAGCTCAGAGAGGCTGTCCCTGGTCACCACCGCTGGCCCAGCCTTTCTCCCCAGCGCTCACAGTCCGAGCTTGCCCCGCGAGCTAACTTGGAAGCTAGGGGAGGATCGCTTGTGCTGGGGTTACACTGACAGCTTATAGTGTTAGCGTGCTGAAGCTGTTGTAACTTAGAGTACGCGGGCACTGGGCACACCTGAAGTGAGGCTTCGCTTGGGCACTCTGAGTACTTGATGGCATGCAGGGTGCAATGGCTGAGGGAAGGAAACCCTCAAAGTGTTGTCGTCCCCTATGCCCCCCCAGCCACCACTGCTGGCTCTTGTTCACCTTTAGAAATGAGGCTGAAGGGACTTTTCTCGTTGGAGAGACAACAGGAGTCACCACCTTCAGGTGACTTAGAATTTTCTCTCTGCTTTTCTAAATTTTAAATGGTGTGTTTAGAATTGAATCCTTAAACCTGGGAGCCAGACTTCAAGTTGAAGGATGACAGCCGAGGGCTGGTTCCATGTGGTTGCCTGCAGTAGCCAGATGGCAGGTGCTGGGAGGGGAACGGGGGGGGGGGGGGCTGAGATGGGGAGACTGGGATGGAAAGAGGGGGAGGCTGGGATAGAGAGAAGGGGAGAGTCCGGGAAGAAGAGGGGGGGAAGGCTAGGACGGAGCGGGGAGAGACGCTGGGCTGGGAGGGGGATGAGAAGGAGATGGGATGAAGAGGGGAGGGGGCTCCCATTTGGCATTTGTGCTTGTATAGCCCACGCTGCATAGCACACTGCCGTCCTGGGGTTGGCTGGGTTGTGCCCTGGCGATGGTTGCTGGGGATACCCTCTACAGGGTGGTCCTAGTGACATGAAGGGATGGTGCCTTCCCGGACCATTCACTTAGGGGGGGATAAACCAAAATCTTAATTTGAGATGGCAGTGGCCCCATCACCCAGCTTCCAGCACCTTCTGTGGCCACAGCCCCGAGGCCGAGAGTCCACCATTTCAGCTCTGCACTGAGTAGCTGTCCTTTGAGCTGTGTGCGTTTCCTCTGTGTCCTTTAATCTCGTGCAGATTTGTGTCGCCGCCACCGTTGAGCCCCACAACAGTCCCGTCCCGGAGACTGTGCGTCCTTCCCTTTATAGCCACACACGCCTCCTCCTCGCCTCCCAGCGTCTAATCTGCTCCCCAGCTCTATAATTTTGTCATTTCAAGGATGTTACATAAATGGGATCATACGGTGTATAGCTCTTGGAGATTGCTTTTCTCACTCCGCGTAATTCCCTGGAGGTTTACCCGGGTTGCCAGGTGAAGCTGCAGCTGGTTCCTTTTAATTGCTGAGTAGTATTCCAGGGTGGTGACTGCGGGGCACTTATCTGACCCTTCACTGTGGAAGGTGCCTAGTTTGCGCCCGACTGTTGGCTGCGGAGAAAGCTTCCGTGGGGCTTGGGGTGAATGGAAGCCTCTGCTTTGGTGATCAGTGCTTTTGAAAGACCTTTAACTCCTTACTAACACCCCCTCCCTATCCCCCAACCTAGCACTGTGTACCCTTCTGGGCTTCTGGTGCAGGGACTTTGGAGGTGGAGCCCTTAATGTCAAAATCACTCCTAGCTTTTGGGGCTCAGCTCCGTGGGTGCAGTGCAGGTGAGACGGATTGGGGCTCTCTCAGAGCGACTCCTGGCAGGCGGTACACGAACACCAGGAACCAGGAAGGCAGAGGGATAAAGATAATTATGGCTGTCAGGTGAGCTGTTGCCTATGAAGCTCCTGGTGCTGGCTACTCTCCGGTTATTTAGCAGTCCTTCAGGAAGCCAAGAGGTTCAGCTGCCCTGTGGACCAGGAAGCGGGGCGGGCAGATATTGAGAAACCCCAGAACAGACATTGGATTCCCTTCTAACCAAAGCAGGCCTCCATTGACTCAGAGAGGTGAGGATCAAGGGCGTAGCTGGGCCGAGAGACTCAGTGAAGGTGCTCTTAGCAGGCAAAACCACAAACAAAGGTCCTGGGGTAGGGGCAACAAGCAGGCCAACAGGGCAAGAGTGTGGGCAGTAAAGAAACTGAGAGGTGCCGTGATGGAGGGGGCATCTTCCAGGGTTTTAATGTGCTGTGGCCAGTCATCAACAATCCCACCGTGGTTGTTAAAAACTGCCATAGTTGCTGGAGTAGGAATAGTTGGGGGAGGGAATGGGGCGAATGGGGGTGACAGAGAAAGACGCCTTTGCTCTTGAGACGGGATCTGCAAGGTCTCCACAGCCCTGGCCTCGTTTGGTCAAAAGCATCACCCCAGCTCCCTACAAAGAGTCTGGAATATTATATCCAGGGACCTCATCCCAGCCCCCAGCACCCATCTTTGGAATGGAGCTGGAAGCCATGATGGGGTGTGGGATGTATGGTGGAATCTCCTTGTGGTTGGACCCACAGCTCTGAATCCTGAGATCAGGAGAGGTCACCTCCACCACCATTGCTGAGCCCTCGTGGGTCAGTCCTGAGATGGAGTATTTTAGTTCTTAGTTTCTGTCGACTGTTTCTTACTTGCTGCGCATTCCGGCCATTGTCCTGTAAACTGAATTTACCTGTCCTGTACCAGCCACCACAGGTCATAAACATGTAGCTAACGTCTTAGTCACTCGTGTCCCCTCCTGGTCAGTCAAGCTGCTAGCTGTTACCTAATGCTGGAGTCCATTTTCCTGCTGGGTATCAGCTGGTGTTGGGATGGCTGGGACATGAGTCCTAGCTTGGGTGCTCCACAAGCCACTCAGGAGGTTGATAACAGTAGCTCCCTGTGATGTCCTAGGCAGTGGGGCAGAGCGCTGCTCACAGTCCCTAGAGTGGGTGGTACCTGTGTCTGCATTCGTACCCAGAGGTGTGCCACCTGCCCCCACCCCATCGCAGAGGAAGGCATCTCTGCAGCTTCCCCCCCTTTCCTTGGAGACACCAGGCAGACAGAGCCTTGCCCTTCCTGGGATGGGAACTTCCTGCTTATGGAGTTGTGTGGAAAGGAAACAGAAGCTGGGGCTGTAAGAGGCCCCAAGTTGCGGGCAGTTGGGAGACTGTGCACTTCCTTCTTGGGGTTGGCTTTGCAAGTTGCCTGGAAAGGAACAGGAAGAGACACAGACAGTTGGAGGTGTGGAGGAGGGTCCCACAAGTTTATATCCCAGACCGACCTAAGCGGACAGAGCGGCTCCGGGAGGGATGGACTCATAGACTCTGGAAACCCTTCCGTGTGCTCTGTGCTCTGTGTCGGGCATCTCCAGCCCGACAGCCTAGCCACACTTCTTCCTGTAGGCACCAGTCCTCCAGCGTATAACCTACACTGTTTCAGGGGACCCTTCGACAATGAAGGTGGGGAAAAGCTGGGGTCGAGGCTGGCCTGAGAGTAATCACTGTGGGGCAGCTGGCAAAATGCCTCATCTCACCGGTCACATGCTCACTTACAGATCATGTGACTGTACCACCAAGCTCCTGTGTCCCCTTTAAACCGTGTGACCCATGGACAAGCTTCTCTAAGTCTCCAAGTTGTTTGTTTTTTGTTTTTCAAGACAGGGTTTCTCTGTGTAACAGCTCTGACTGTCCTGGAACTCACTTTGCAGACCAGGCTGGCCTTGCAAAGAGATCTACCTGCTTCTATCTCCCCAGTGCTGGGATTACGGGTATGCGCCACCACTTGCCCTGACAAGTCTCAAGACTTTTTCTCCCTAACATGAAGTGACCAGAAGTCAAAGGCACAGCCGTGTGAAGTGACGGTGACACTCCACCTGCCTGTTACACTCTTAATGCTGTCAGTAGATGTAGGAGATTGCAGATCACCGACTGTGTGTCCAAATGAATCTAAGCACAAGTGAACCCAGCTGGGACGTTGGGGCTTGACACATGGAGTCCCTGTGCCCTGGAGCCTGGGCCTGGCAGCAGGTTAGCGCTACCCAGAAGAGTGACAGACCTGTCAACAGGAGGATGTCTTTCTTGTAAGATAGTTCTCTGCATCTGTACATGCAGACTGAAGCGGGTTGCTGGTGTGCCCTGTCCCTGGGAGGTGCGTGCCCCTGGCTTGTGTCTGTCTACCTCTTTGATGCAGGGACTCCTGCGTCCACAGCCCAGCTGATGGCCATATTTCTGTCTACACAGTGCACCGGTCACCTCAGGCCACTAGACCAATACGTTGGGGACTGTGTGACTCAGACAACAGACAAGGATCTTCTCGAGGTCTTGAGAACAGAGGTGCTAACAACCGTCACATTCGGGTCCAGGCGAGGACTGACTTCCAGTTTGTACAGACGAGGAGAGGCAGGGAGAGGAGCCCTGAGCTCCCTGGGATCAGGGTCCCATCCTTAGGAACACTGTAGTCCCACCTCCCAGTACACCTGGTGGGGGTGGACCCAGTGTACAAATGTTGGGGAGACAGGGTTGCATGATGTTACATGGTCTCCTTTTCCAGCAGTAAACTGTGTCTTGTAGGCTTTTTGTGAGCCAGGCAGCCTGCAGTCGGTTTTCCTGTGGGATTCTCACGCCAACTGGATGAGGGGAGCACTCTTTGGTCGTGGGAACTGGAGGTTGGGAAGCCACAGCTTCATAAACTGTGGGTCATCACTCCATGTGAGGCTGCGTAACTGGATTTGGGGGTTGTGAAAAATCTGGCAACGGGAACGGGTTTCTGAATAAAATTAACCCAGTCAGAGCACAATGATCCTCGGGGGTCACTCAGTGCTTGTCCGTGTTGCCCCCCACTGGGTCTTACCGTGGCCCTGACTTACTTTGCACAGGGCTGGCCCTCGTGCCCCACGTTGCCAGTGGACACTGCCTGCAAATGCCTCAGTTCAGATCTGCGAGCATCATGTGTCATGAGTTGCAGTGTTCTGCTGAACATACTGTGTTCTCTCATTGAAACAGGATAGCTTAGTTATGGGAAACAAAGACTTCCAATATTTCCTTACCATTGTTCCTCAGCATTTATCAAGTTAGTATATCTTTGCATTGGATTGTATTAAGATTTAAAATATTTATTTTTATTTTATGTGTATGAGTGTTTTGTCTGTGTGTATGTATGTGTTCTATTTGTGTGTGTGTGTGTGTGTGTGTGTGTGTGTAGACCAAAAGATAATATCACATCCTCTGGAACTGGAGTTATAGACAGTTTTGAGTCACCTGATACCAGTGCTAGGAACTGAACCCCAGCCCTCTGGAAGAGCAACAAACAGTCTTCTTAACCGTGGAGCCCACTTTCCAGACGTCAAGTTTCTCTATAAAGGAAAAATAGTCATTTAATGAATTCTGATTTGGAATTAGGACAGGACTTTCAATAATTTCAACAACGGTCCCAAATATCTGCCTACCGTTTTATAGTATATATCCATACACGTCTATCTTCTCAGTGTTCACTGTTACAAAATCAAAACGTCAGTCACCTCCAGAAAGATGTTCCATCCTCCAGGACCAGATATTCACCCAGGATTTAATTCTTTATATAAAATAAATAAGCATGCCCATCTCATTACTACGCAAATTGCTTTCATACTTGATTGATAGCAAAATTGTATATATGCCAAAGAATGATTTTTAAATAAATCTCTTTGTGATTTATTAGCAATAAATGTTTGATTCATACACTTGCTTTATATCCCTATGTGCCCAGAGATTCCTAATATTCTCTAACGTACAAAGGAAGTTTCCAGGGTGGGTGAGATGGTTCAGCAGGTAAAGGTACCTGCTACCAAACCTGACACGAACCGAATTAAATCCCTGGGACCCACAAGGTGGGAAGAGAGAGCCTACTCGTGCAGGTTGTCCTCTGGCCTCCCCATATGCACCCTGCCACCCCCACTAAATGAAATGTCATACAATTTTCTCTTTAAAAGGAGTCAAAGGTGGAAAGTGTTCATACTTGAAAACAAGCCCTTGAAGGTGAGGTCCTCCGGGGTCACACCAGATGAATGCAACTGTAGTCTGTGAGTCCCTACAGGGCTCCTAGGTGGCAGGTCCTTGCTACTTGACTGGCCATGCTCACCTTGACCTTCAAGCATTACTATAGCCTCCAACACAGAAGAGAGACTGGTAACGGGGACTCCAGGAGTCTCTTTGTCGTGGTCTGGTTTTGTGCCATAGTGGTCGTAGGAACTGGCTCTTGGGCAGCCAGTACTGGGTCTTGAGGGGCAATGAGATGTTCTCTTCACATTTCAGGCTTGCCAGGCTCCTGCCAGTTGTGGGTGCCTGCTGTACCAGATTCCATGCTGACAGAATGGCACCACGAACAGAGGCCACCAGACAGGCCAAGGGGCTGTCACTCCTGGCTTAACCATTTTCTTAGAAGTCCTAGCAGATGGAACAGGTGGTGGTCACAAAATTAAGCCCTTCACGGAAGAGTTTAAAGTTGCCAGGGGAAACAAAAACCAAAAACAAGGAAGTGGCTGTCAGAACAGCATGAGCCAGTCAGCAGGAAGAGGGTGACCCAGACTGCAGGAGAGGTGTGAAGCCATCAGGAGGCTGCAAGTGATAACTGGTGGACCTCAAGGGCTTGCCTTCATTGGGCAGACCCTCTGGCAAGTAGGTGTGTTAGTCCTGCTTCCCAGTGGCCCTCATTGAGCAGCTGATCTTATCACATATAGCAACATGTAGAACTCCATTCTTGCACTTTAAAGAAGTTTATCTGCCCATGTGTTGTGTGTGTGTGTGTGTGTGTGTGTGTGTGTGTGTGTATCTCTGTATATGTGTGTGAGTACCATAGGAGGTCAGAAGAGGGTGTCCAGTCCCCTTGGAGCTGGAGTTAGAGGTGGTTGTGAACCATCCCAAGTGGGTTCTGGGTGCTGAACTTGGGTCCCCTGCAAGCACAGCAACATCACACTTTATATATAGTTGTTGATCCCATTATCACCGCACCTTATGGAGAAGGTGCTTGGGGAATCCTATTACAGAGGAGGAGCCTGTAAATCACAGTATCAAGCACCGGCTGAAGTTGCCCCTCCATGGTCCTGAGAGGTAGGGCCACTCCTGAGTGAGAACCGAAACTCCTCCCAGCTGACCCTTGGCTCCTCTGCACTCAGCAGGCATCAATGAGGCCCTTGGGACTGAATGAGGAGCCATTGAGAAGGGGTTCAATACATACTTCATTGTGCCCCGACTTCAGAACTGAGCCTCTTGTTCCAAAGCCTTAAAAACAGAGCTCTGGCTCACTTCCTTTCTCCTGGATGCTGAAGTCCCGATGTATGTCAGGAAATGCCAGGCCCTTGAAGATCAGTAATTGAGAAAAATGCATGTTGGTTTTCAGGGAACACAGGCACCTCCCGGGGCGAGGGCATCGTGCGTTCTGCTGTTGGTCAACGCTCAGAAACTGACATACACAAACAGACACGGGCTACTTACAGAGGATCTTTTGAGTAAAGCCATTAAGATGTCTTAAAATGATGTATGTAGACAGGCACGGTGCATGGGCCTTCAATTCCAGCACTTGGGAGGCAGGTGGATCTCTGTAAGTTTGAGGTCAGCCTGATCTACAAAGTGAGACCCTGTCTCGAAAGATAAATAAATTGTGAATGCTTCCCTTAAAAGGGCCTTAAAAGATGCCCAGAGGGAAGTATGAGAACGTGAATTCAGTCTCCTAAGCCCACATCAAAGAAGCCAGACACGAGACTTGAAGATGGCTTAGCGGTTAAAAGTGGGCTCTGGTCTTTCAGTGGACCCAAGTTTGATTCCCAACACCTGTGTCGGGTGGCTCACAACTGCCTGTAACTAGACCCAACACCTCTAGATTCCAAGGTTACCTGCACGCATGCGCGCGTGCACACACACATACACACACACACACACACACACACACACACACACTAATGCAAAAAAATGGAGAAATGCAGAAGATAAAAACAGTCTTGCTCTTGCAGAAACTGCCATTCTTAATTCAGTTTTTAATCTTTTTTATTTTTCTGTAAAATGAGTCTCTGTCATGTGTCCCTTTCTTTCTGTCCAACCGTAGCTGCCTCTTTCCCTTGGCAGTCTTGTGAGCCTGTCTCAGCTAGAATGACCTGTGCCCAGGGCACATCTGGAAGCATCTGGAACCACATGTAGATGTCATCAGGAAGGTGATCAGGCCTGTAGCATCTAGTGGGTGGGCAAAATCCAGGAACCCTGCTCAGCACCCCTCAGTATACAGAGCACCCCCATGGTGGGGACTGTCAAGCCCCAGATATCTTACTGAGTGACCCTCAGACAGACAGATACCATCTTTTCACTAGCGCCATGGAATCCTGTAATAATGGTGTCTACCAGGTTTGTTTGGTGACATTGGGATGACATCTAGCTATTCACTTCAGAAATAGTCCATGCAGTGTGACCCCCAACACACACTGACACACTCATATATGCTATCAGCAGGGGACTCCTGTTAATTCTGTTGGATGCCACTGTGGAAGTTGGAATTGTGGGGCTGAAAGGTTGTGAGCAATCTTGATTTTTAACAGCCGGTGCCAGTGTGCTCATCATCAGCCTTTGCCCAATGAACCAGGTTCACCTGACCTATTTTAAATATCTTTTGGGTACAGCCCCAGACACGGGGATGGAGGCGCTCTCTCACTATGAATTCTCTCTGCCCTGCCAATAACTCAAGAACAGGATTGACGCTGTGCTGACAGCGGGTGTTTAAAGACGTTCGATGCCGGTGACAATAGAAAAAAAGCCCATTACTTCTTTCCATTTGGGTAATAGCAAGGAAGATAAAAGGTGCGGCTTTGCCTTCCCCTTTTGAAGCAGCATTTAATCACAAGGCTCTCAAGTGATTCGACAGGCCTGTCACCTTCCTGGGACTCCTTATTTCACAGGCCCGTTCCTCGCATGCACCTAAGATCTCGCTTGGTGCTCACTGCTGGCCTTCTGCGTGGCTGCCTCCCCCGTGCTTCAGCAGCTTCGCGGAGGCCTGTGTTTGGGTCTCTGTTTCTCTGCAGTTAGTGGGGAACCTGGACCACGCCCTCTGCCACTGAGGAAGAAGACAGCCCACCTCTCCCTGGCCGTCCAAGTCAGAAGAGAAGCGAGCAAGACTCGGCTGGCAGTGTAGAGCTGGCCGTGCCTCCACTCTGTGGCTCTCAAGCGCCTGTCAGCGTCCCCTCTTTCAGTAGCAGGCCCCTGTGCAACTTTTGCTGTCCACTCCCTGCTGGGCTCTGGCTGAAGGGATCGCAGAGTGGAGGTGTGCCTGACCATTTTAAGATTTCTGCCCAGACGAGGGGTAGCCTAGGGCTCCCCAGTCACAGTCTAGTTGAGGAACAGACTGAGCCTGTCAAGGAGGTGCAGGGATGTGTAGGTATCAGGATCTGGGAATAGAGCTTCTTAGGGCCCAAAATGCCAGTCTTGACTCCAGCAAGGAAAAGATGGAGAGTGGATGAGAGCCTGGGTAGATGGATGGGTGGATGATGGACAGACAGACAGATGTAAACATGGGTGAGTGGGTGGAATATATATATATATATATATATATATATATATATATTCTTAATGTATAATATATATCATAAGTCTCTGGAATCCTCCCTGTGTTGGCTAGGCCGTCGACCGTTGGCTATCACAGGTGATGCGATATGACCAGATAAAGAGGGGAGGCCTAAGGAATTGATGAGCTGACTGTCTGAGTGCACCTTTGGGAAGCCAGGGGTGCCCGGTGCCCCTTCCTGCCTTGCCGAGGGTGTGCGCAGGTGCAGCAGCCAACCTCTCTCACCTTCAATCCCAGACATTGCCCTCAACAGTCCTTGTCACACATGAGTGACAGTCTCAGCAGAGAGATGAAGTTAGGTTACTTTGGAAATGGACGTGTTTCTTAATTTTCCCCTGTCTTTTTGCTATAAACATAAAAATGTGTTCATAGCTGTCATTTGCAGAAGTGTTTCCATGGAGGGACTCTTCTGGTGGAAGCTCCAACCCAGCCCCTGGCATCCGCATACCCAAAGGGTCTGGGATGTTCTGGGGGAAGCTCCAACCCAGTCCCTGGCATCCGCATACCCAAAGGGTCTGGGATGTTCTGGGGGAAGCTCCAACCCAGCCCCTGGCATCCGCATACCCAAAGGGTCTGGGATGTTCTGGTGGAAGCTCCAACCCAGCCCCTGGCATCCGCATACCCAAAGGGTCTGGGATGTTCTGGTGGAAGCTCCAGCCCAGCCCCTGGCATCCGCATACCCAGAGGGTACAGGATGTTCTGGTGGAAGCTGCACCCCGACCCCTAGCATCCGCATACCCAAAGGGTCTGGGATGTTCTGGGGGAAACTCCACCTCAATCCCACTTCCATAGGGTATTTAAACTGGGCCCCAGAAAACAGACACATGGTGTTTTGGTCTCTCTTCCCCTTCTCGAGACTCTCTGGGCCGGGGATGAGGAGGGGAATCATCTGGGAGCTTTTTACCCATTAAACCTGGGCTTTTTCTAATTCGGTTTGACTTGGTCTGATTTGGATTGCTGTGTCGGCGGAGAGGCTTATCAGGGTACAGATACTTTTCAGGGACGGTCCCTTTTGTTGTGGGGGGCAGGGTGTATTCTGGGTCCCCATAATGGTCATTTTGTGTGTACCTGCTGATCCCTATGTCCCTTCAAAGTGGTATCTATCTGTGTAGGAGACTTTTACCTTCATTTTTAACAATACATTGCGCATGCAATACAGGGGTGTTAGCTCAGGTATAGAGGCCAGAGGTCACCCAACCTTTGGGATTGTTTCTCGGGAGTTTTTGAGGCAGGGTCTCTCACTGGGACCCTGGCTTCTTAGTTATCCGAGGCTAGCTGGTGGTGAGTGCTAGGGATCAGTGCTGGGATTTCAGGTGTGGTGGTGTGCCTGGCTTTTCACAGTTTGGACTGGTTCTCGGCTTGACAAATGAACCATCTCCCAGCCCTTGGCTTCTAAAGCTAACGTGGGCTCAACCTCTTCGGTGACCTCTGGTCGGTGTCCCGGGCCCCTTGGCCATGCTTCCCATGCTGCCTTGGCTGCTGTTGGGGGATGGTCATCTGGCTCCCTGGCGGTTTCACTCTCAACTGCCAACCCTTTCACGGGAGGGAACATGTGTGCATTGATTGAACACATATGTTATATGCACTCTTCTGTATATTGTGAACACCACAGAGAGCTAATAAGCTCAGACCAGTATTCTAGAGGGGGGCAAGGTGTGAACTATTGGGTCATATAGAAAATTCTAGGTGAATGCTACAGAGAAAAATAAACCAGAAGAACCAAAGGGATAGGGTCCTCAGATTTGGGTGCAAAGGACTGTTTCAGGTAGTGTGCCCTGGGGACACCTCTCTGAGGTGCTGGCCTTTGACCAAAAACCAGAAAGTACTCATGGGAACAAGCTTGTTAGTGTTTAAAAAAAATTCCTAGACGCGGCAAGGGTCCTGATGGGGACATGGTGGCTGCTGCCTAGCAACAGAAAACAGGTGTCAAAGGAGAGAGTCCTAGAGCAGGGCATCAGGAGACGCGGATAGCAGAGACTGAATTCGAACATCATCCGTCAGGATTGCTAAAGCCAGGATTTTGGAGTATGGTACTCATTTCTTATGTCTGGTTTGGTGTCTGTAACCTCAGTGAGAGGTAGAGGCAGGGATCAGAAGGTCAAAAATGTACTTGGCTATATATTGAGTCAGAGGCTAGCCTTGGCTACCTAAGAACCTGTCTCAAAGCAACCCAGGTGTGTGGTGCAGGCCCTTAACTCCAGCACTTGGGAAGCAGAGGCAGGTAGATCTCTCTGAGTTTTGGAAGTCAGCCTGGTCTACTTAGTAAGTTACAGAACAGCCTGAGCCTACGCAGTGAGACCCTGTCTTAGGAGGGAGAAAAACAAAACAACAACCAAGAAGGCTACCAAGAACGAAAGGCCCCTCCTAACCCTCCAGATGTGTCTTTTCCTTTTGCTGTCAGTGTGGCAGTGATTTTGAAATTGCAGGGGGTTGGGAGGTGTCACCCATTCGAGATCACTTGGCCAGAGCTAGGTACCTAGCAGAGCCTGGCAGTCTGTCCTGACAGCCAGAAAATGTGACAGAACCTGATGCCTGCTCCCCAATCCTTCAGAGGAAAAGCAATTTAAAAAAAAAAAATCACGAAAGTTCTTACACTAAGAAATAAGCGCACCTTATTTCGGGGGTGGGGGTGTTTGAAACGGCACCCAAGAGAAGGCAAAGCTAGTCCTTGGACGTCTGGTCTAATTTTACTTGAATTCAAGGGCATGGGGGAGCCAGTTCATATTCAAATACAACAGGCAGTGGGGGGGGGGATGTTGATGGAGTGGCTGGAACCCCAGCGACTGGGGCTCCTCGGAATGACAATGAGGCCGCCTGCCGGGTCTCCTCTAGGCGGGCCTAACGAGATTAGATTTTCATAAATTTCAGACGGTGCCAATTCCTAATTCCTCCGTGTGTGCGGCCTGGAGGCCAGACAGGGCCGGTGCTGGCTGCTTGTTAACTGGGAAGGAGGCTGCTACCCTCCCCTGAGGGACCCAGGGGCAGGCTTGCAGCAAAGGCTAGCAGGAGCCGGTGGGATCTGCCCAGCCCCCTCTGTGCTCCACTCTCAACTGGAAGGCTGGGGGCAGCGCATCTACCCTGAGACCAGGTGGTTGGACCCATTTGCTTCTCACCCCCAGTTTGCATTGCGAAGGAGCTGTAGGCTGGAATTCAAACCCAATTCCTTCTCTATATACTACATATAGTCTGCCATCTAACCATCTAGAGTAGGCACAAAAATGTTATCAGAAAGGATGCCACCTTTACCTTAACCAGCCGGAACTGAAGCACAGCTTCCTTGGCACAAATGCAAGCTCGGGCCCGTGCTGGGATTAAAAGTGTGCACCACTACGCCCGGTTTGTCTCCTTTTGAGACAGGTTCTCGTGTAGCCAAGGCTAGCCTTGTCAGCATCAGGGACCAGCTGGGGAGGTCTTCCTTCTTCCACGCCTGCCTGAAAGTTTGATGGGCGTGCTAGGGTGTCGCTGGTTTCCTTTTCTTACTTACTGGCAAGCCTGTGCACCAGTGGAGATGAGGCTGCCCTTGACCTGGTGTCAATCCTCCTGCCTCACCCTCTCAAGTACTGGAATGAGCGACGTGAGAGACTGTGCCTGGTTTTACTTCACTTTTAATCTAGAGAGTGCATTCTCAGCTCTGCTACGGGCAATGTGATCCGGACGTTGCGGTTTTGCTTCTCTGTCTGGCCTTGCCAGGGATGTGTCTGGCTGTACTGGGCCCCTGTGAATTGAGGAAGCTGCCTTCTCCCCAGTTGTGTTTGTCTGTGTCCTGAGTACCAGGACTCTTCTCTCTTCCTAACCCAACACCCTACTTCGCTTTGGAGGGTGCTGGGCACCCTGCCCTGCTGAAGGCATTTCCTGTCCTGCCCAGTGGCCAGCCACATCTAACACAAGCCCTTGCTATAGACATCCCCATGGACTCGGATTCTTGTTTTTGATTCATGCTTCTCCTGGATTATCTGAGTTTTCTGGGTCTGGGTCTTGCTTAAAGTTGGTAGTCATGGAACCAGGTGGTCACGTGTGTGCACAGAGTCCTCCCTTCACTTTGGGGAGCAGTTCTCCCACTTTATGGACATAGGGACCCAGACTTGTCAAACCCAGCTGGTCCTGCAGGGGCCTCGTCCATTGTCCACGCATCCTGTCAGATTCTGCCAGCCCTGCTGCCTCAGCTCCTGTCCCACCAGCCTTCCCAGAGCCCCAGACCACCCCAGAAGGAGTGTAGAAGCCTGTCCCGTCCCTCGGGCTGCCAGAGGGCAGGAACAAAGGCTGCCTACATCTCTCCGCTCTGGCCCTTTTTGGCCTGATGTGGGCAGAAGTCCCGGAGACAGCCAGAAGGGGTGTCTCAGGCCAGGGTGAGGAGTGCACAGAGTTGAGGGGGGAGGGGTTGAGGGCCTTTTGGGGGAGTGTGGGTGTTGCACAAAGCAGGCCCTGTGTCCCTTGAATGCATGGCTTTATCCTGGGTTCAGCCAGACCTGAGTGCCCAGCACATTCAGGCCTAGCTGCCTAGCCCTGGCCCCGCCTCTCTTGCAGTGACCTGGCCTTCCTCACCATGACCGTATTTGGGCTCTGTAGGGACCACTAGAGGGGGTCCATATTTGAGGCATGGGTGAACCCCAACAGAACCCTCTTCTCCGTACCCCCACCTGGATCCTCCAGGGTGAGGTAAGAATGGGCCTAGTTCAGAAGCTCCAGCTGAACCCAGCTTGGGTTGGAATCCCAGCTGTGGCCACTTGGAATTGTGATCATCTCCGTCACGGCTCTGCGTTTCAGCTTAGGGTTCTGCCCTTCCATGGGGCCTGAGAAAACGCTTAACGTCAGGGCCAGTCTCAGCTTCACACTGTCAGTAGCGGAGTGGGTCCTGCCTAGATGATTGCCGTAGCACCCGCAGTGGCCCGTGGTATGGCGGACCTGCGGGTCTGCTGAGCAGCTGTGGGGTGTGGGGAGCAGGTATTCTGGGGACTGACTGGGACTGAGGGGATAACCTGGGACAGTGGGAGACTGAGGCTGGGACTGAGGGGATAGCCTGGGACAGTGGGAGACTGAGAGGGCCTGTGAGCTTCACAGTAAAGTGCCCACCTCGAGTGTGCTGTTGGCTCTCCTGCTCAGGGTAATGAGGAAGGCGTGGGAGAGGATTGATCCTGCTAGTTTGAGGTTTGGGCATATGGTGGCTTTTAGCCCCTCCTCCTCAGTTCCTGTCTCTGGTCAGCACAGAACTGAGTTACCCTTGCAACTGAACTTGTTGCCTTGGGGTCCCTTCCGTCTTTTGCATTGGGGAGTGCTCCCACCACCTCCAGCAGGGCCTTCAGGGTTGACCGTGGTCTGCCAACTCCAATGTCCTGCGGTGCTCCTAGCATCCTGCCTGTTGCTGGGCGGGGAGGAGGGGGGGCGCTCTGCTGGCACAGCTGCAGCCAGCTGCTGAGTCTCGGCCACCAGACTTAGCAGAACCGCTCACTTAAACATGTCAAAAAAGCTTCTTCCCTTCCCAGTACCTGAGGGCTTTTCCTCTTTCTGGGAAGAGATAAACCAAAACCGAAAACAGGAAGGAAAACAAATGAAGATCTTAATCTGAGCTGTGTCTTCGCTAGGAGTCTCTACCCATGACCCTGTGTGGTGTGTGGAACTATGGGGTATCGTTTGTGTGGCTGTGTGATGTGTGTGCTTACAGGTTATCTGTGTGGCTGTGTATTGTGTGTGAACTGTCTTGTGTTTCCTGGGGTGTCTTTGAGGTGTGAAGCAGGGTCAGCCCATTGGCTTACTGAGGTATTTGCTGAGTGTCAGAGTATTGCGGTGTGGTGTTGGGGTGCATGTGGGAATGTTCAGCTGTGTAGATGCGTGGGCAGGAGTGGTGGGCTGTGTAGATGCGTGGGCAGGAGTGGTGGGCTGTGTAGATGCGTGGGCAGGAGTGGTGGGCTGTGTAGATGCGTGGGCAGGAGTGGTGGGCTGTGTAGATGCGTGGGCAGGAGTGGTGGGCTGTGTAGATGCGTGGGTAGGAGTGGTGGGCTGTGTAGATGCGTGGGCAGGAGTGGTGGGCTGGGTAGATGCGTGGGCATGAGTAGAGGGCTGTTTTGAGGGGTATGAAAGGGCTGGGGTGTTTGTGGAGTGTACAGGATGTACATACCCTAGGCTGTTGTTTGGAGAAGCGTAGAAGGGTTGGAAAGTTGAGATGAAGAACCTTGGGGTGATTTGGGGTGTTTAGGGGCTTGGGTGTTAGTATGGGAGAATGTTGACATAGAAACACTAGGCTGTTATTTGGGAAATGGAGAAATGTTGGAGGGTTGGAATATTGGGCTGTTTGGGGGTGTGTAGGAGGGTGGGAAGTTGGTGGGGAGTTGGTGTGTAGGAGTCTTGGGATGTTATTTTGGGATATGCAGGCAATTTGGAATGTTGGTGGCAGGGAGGGCTGGGGTGTGTAAGAGCACTGGCCTGTTGTTTTGTGGGTGGGAAGGTTGAAACGTTGCTTGCTGGGGTATGTGAGTGTTGCTAGCATACTGGAGAGCCCTGCACTGGACTGACCTTGTGTGTGTGTGTGTGTGTGTGTGTGTGTGTGTGTGTGTGTGTGTGTATGCTCTGTAGTATGCAGGAGAGAGCCCTGCACTGGACTGACCTTGTGTGTGTGTGTGTGTGTGTGTGTGTGTGTGTGTGTGTGCTCTGTAGTATGCAGGAGAGCCCTGCACTGGACTGACTTGTGTGTGTGCATGCTCTGCATTGCCCTTGCTTCTGTTCACATTTTACCCAGTATTCCCTTGGCCCTCATGAGCCCCCTCTTCCCCACACCAAGGACCCTGGCTACGAGGGATCTAAAACACACGTTCCTTTCTGAGACCCTGACCATGCTTCGCATCTCTGAGGACTGAGACTGTGTCTTCATGCATGTCCGTGGTTGGTGCCAGGCCACTTTCTGGACAGGGTCTCTGAGCAGTCTTCCCTGGGCCTGAGTTCTCAGCCTTACTTCGTTGATGGGAGCCTTTGGAGGCCAGCTGGTCCTAAAGTCTGCTGTATCTCTCTGCCCCACAGCGGAGCTGGAGTTCGTGCAGATAGTGGTCATCGTGGTGGTGATGATGGTAATGGTGGTGGTGATCACATGCCTGCTGAACCACTACAAGCTATCGGCCCGCTCCTTCATCAGCCGGCACAGCCAGGCCAGGAGGAGAGACGACGGAATGTCCTCAGTAAGTGACTTTTGGGGTTGCAGCCTGGGTTTTTAGCTGCATTGAGCACTGAGCGAACAACCACCGTACCCTGCTTAGGTGTCTCAGGTACCCCTGGCCTCCTCCCGTCATAGAATAGGAACTGCTAGGTGGATCCAGCTCTGCATCATGCTCTGGGGCCCACCGGTGACTGAAGGTCTGGGCTGAAGGAATGTGCACCTTCGGGGCAGACGTGAAGCTGAGCCTGAGCCTGAGTGCCCAGCAGTCCCGGGGGACAACAGCAGCCAAGAGGCTTCTGCTGTATTCCCAGAGGGAGCAGGAAGTGTCAGGTACAATTCTGTGGGCTCCCCAGAGCCTCTCTGAGGAGCTCCACTGTGCAAGGCATCTTAACCTCCATGGTTATAGACAGGGCTGTGGGGAGCAGAGAGATGGGAGACAGCTAGGGTGTATAGAGACAGGTCAGGCCTTCCAGATGAAGAGAAGCCAGATGAAGACAGAGCAAAGGGACAGCTGGTGCTTGACTGGGTGCCCACCAGGACAGAGGTGTGGGAAGGATGCCCCCAGTCTTGTGGCTGTGACCTAGATAGAAGGAGGTGGCAGTCCTGTCCTTTCCTCAACATGCCAGCCACCAGTACTTGGGCTGTGGAGTCCAAGTGCCTTGGGAGGCCATGGAAGCAACTGGACACCCAAGAGGCCTCTTTCGGGGCCTGAGTCTCATCTGGCTCCTCAGGTGTGATGAGCCAGGAAAGGCACCTCCTGGGTAATTCAGGCTTGGCACAGTAAACCAGGCTTCTCTGGCTGGAAGGCTACCTCATCCACGTGACACCTCCTCACCCGCCAACTCTCTGCTGAGGGTTCCCTGTGTGCCCAAGCTCCCCTGGCACAGGAGGTAGCCAGGACCATCCCAGGGCTGTGGATGGCAGAAGATCATGCACAGGCAGGGATGCCACATAAGGGACTTGCGGCTCTGGGGGACGCTGTGGGTGAGAGCTGTAAGGGAGCGCTCTGAGGTCCAGTTTTTTTTTTTTTTTTTTTTTTTTTTTTTTTATTTTCGAGACAGGGTTTCCCTGTAGTTTCTAGAGTCTGTCCTGGAATTAGCTCTTGTAGACCAGGCTGGCCTCGAACTCAGAGATCCGCCTGCCTCTGCCTCCCGAGTGCTGGGATTAAAGGCGTGCGCTACCACCGCCCGGCTGAGGTCCAGTTTTATAGCTGGAGACATGGCACTCCTGAGAGGGAGGGAGGACCAAGTACAGCTCGCCTTGGGGTCGGAGTTCAGGGTCTTGGAGCTCAGCCTTCCTCAGAGCCCAAGAAGCCAGCACCCCCGTGTGTCCCAAGCCCTTGTTAGCCTGAGTGACATTGGGTAACTAGTTGCGGTTCATTTATTTACATCCTGACAGGAGCAGTCAGTCACTAGAGTAACTTAGTGTACCCAGAAGGGCTACTTGGTCTCTATGCAAACAAGTGTGTACACACACACACACACACACACACACACGTGCGCACGCGCGCGCACACACACTCATGAAGCGCTTGAGCAAAACTGGTCTTGCTACTTCTGGTGATCCTAGAACCATCCTCTGCCATACTGAGAACAGTCATATTGTACCTGAGGGGACCCTGGCTGACACAAGCTTATGCATTAGTACTGATTAGTACTGTGAGCCTCAGGGACTTCCTGGACCCAACAGCATCCCACTGGACTCCAGAGCCACTGCCAGAGTAGTTGTCTCCTGTGGGTGGCACTTGCCCTCTTGACTGTGACATCGGGGCCCCTTTGGGAGCCTCTGTCCTGCCCTCAGGTGCTCACCATCAGTGACAGTGAGGGGAAGGGGGACGTAGCCCCTTTGTGGTTCACAGTGCAGGCAGGATAGGACGCTGCTCTCTGGGCAGGCAGGCAGTGGTAGGAGGGAGCTAGCATGCCTATAATCCCAGGAGACAGTGGGGACAGTCGTCTCCAGGATGGCTCAGCAGGTGCTGGGAGGGTGGGACAAGATGAGCCATGCTGGGCAGAGTGCCCCAGTTTTGGGGGATGTCCCAGGCTGGCAGAGGCAACCAGAGTCTAAGGGCTAAGCCAAGACAGAACTGGCCATCGCCCGAGACGGCAGGGCCGTCGCTGGCAGGTTTGGGCATCTCCGCTTACATCAGGCCCGGTTTCAGTACGTCACCAGTTCATGGGGCAAGAGCTGTGACAGACATCCTGAGGGCAGAACCGGCACCTGCCGTATAGGAATCCTGCCTGCGGTGCCCTGGCTCACCTGGCTCATTTGTTATCTCTGTCACCTAGCAACAGGCACCGCCATCTGCCTGGCAAGTAGTACCAGCCATGAGTGAAGTCCAGGACTCACTCCCTCACAGAGGAGAAACTGGGCCTCAAGAGAAGTGGAGCACTTGCCTAAGGCCAGACAGCTTTCACGGCAGCGTCATTGTGGGGTGTGGTTATCTGCGACAACAGAGGTGCACTGGGAGCAGATGGCAGAGGGAGAGGAGCTTGTTCTGCGTAGACACCTGAGCTCAGCTGCTGAGACAGACAAGACATTACCCCCCCCCCCAGTCACTGGGCCACAGGGAGAGTGTCTCCTTCACTTTGTCCCCAGTGCCACCTGGCTGCATAAACAGGGAGCCCAGGGGAGGCTTGGAGCAGTAGGTGACATTCCCCTGGGACTCCCTCTTTCTGACGTAGTGCGTCTGAGGTGTCTCAAGGCCTTGTGACCTCCCAGAGAGACCTAGGTACAATTGTCTACCTGGGCTCCGTGTGTCACACTGGGCTCACCCGCCTCTCCAGGCCTTGCCCCTTGGGTGTTTCTGGCAATGGCTACTTTTCACGCTGACTTTGGAGTTGGGGGTCCCCTCCTACATCTCAGTACACCTGCCCATGTGCAGGTCACCTCTTCCTAGGCGCAGAACAGCAGAACCCAGACCTGCCTGGCTGAAGGCCTCAGCTGCTTCCTGCCCTTGCTCTTCACACTGACCACGTCACTCTGAGTGTTTTTCCCAGGTTATCAGCATGAGGGTCAGGTGCAGGGGAGATGCGCACGCCCACTCCTAAGCACCCACCAGTGGGCTGTCCTTCAGGTGTCCACTGAGACACCCGGTCCCTACCTTGACTTCCTGTTCACCCCTCACAGCCTGTGCCTATTGCGTTGCAACTGGCTGTAGGTACCCCCTCCTCAGCAGAGGCTCCCCTGGGGAGTGTGGTTTGTCAGCGAGGTTAACCTCAGACCAGGAGCTCAGCTAGGGCCTAGGATGAAGCCAGGCTTTTATCGTCTCATCAACCCTTGGCCTTGGTCTCCTGTTCCCCATGGAGCCCAGCCTGCCAAGAGTTTGTGTTCTGGGGCCAAAGGCAAAACTATAGTAAGACCAGATACAGGGGTCAGCGAGAGTGGGAGCTCAGGCCTAGATCCATACCCAGCTTTGAAGAGATTCAGGTCTTTCTCAGCCCGCATCAGGGTAGGTCCCAGCTTCCCACCTGCCAGAGGTTTGCTTCACAGAATTTGATGGTGATTACTTGCCCACAGGGAGGGAACAGTTGTCACTGTGGAGCTGAGGGGAGCATCAGATTCCTGCCTAGAAGCAGCCTGAAGGGACTTTCTGGGCAGGTAGTAGCTCTCAGTCTGGAATTGGACTCAGGTGGGCATCTTCAGGCCTCACCAGCTGGCCTGGCCCAAGGACTGTATACCTGGATTTGTGAATAAAATTTTATTGGCACACAACCCTGCCTGTTAGTGTCTGCAAGTTATTAGGGTTTAACAAAGCAGAAACTATTCCAAGTTTATTTTTTTCTGATATAGTGTTTTTAGTTAGCCTTTGAGAGCCTTTGAGAGTTCATGCATACAGAAATGCTATTCTGACCCTTCGCAGAAATAGCAGGCAGACTCTGGCTTTGTGGAGGTCCTGGGAGAGGCTATGGAGAAGCTGTGGTGAACCGGGGCAACCCAGTTGAGAAGTAATCACAGAACAGCAGCCCACACCCTAGCCAGTGTCAGGAGCAAGAAAGGACCTTTGTCACTGCTGGCTTGGGCTGTCCTCCTCCTCCCCACAGTGGCTGCCTGAAGCCCTAGGGTTAGGGGACACGAAGTGATGGGTAAGTGACCCACACTAGATGCTCACAATGGGGATAGAGTAGCCCCTCCCAGCACAGCTGCAGCTTCGCTTTGCAGAGAAAGGAAGACATGTAGACAGGCCTCGGTGGGTGTGCAGGAAGGGAAAGAGCCAGTGTTCGGCTCTGCTTTTCTGTTGCCGTGACGAGACATTGTGCAAAGGAGGCTTTAGATGAGGAAGGGGGATTCTTCAGTTTTCACTTCCAGGTCACAGTTCAATCACTCAGGGAAGTCAGACAGGAAATCAGGCAGGAACCTGAAGCAGAAACCAAGGAGGGGCCAGCGCATGCTCAGCTAGTTTTCTTCTATAGCTCAGGCCAGCGTGCCCAAGGATGGTGTCGCCCACAGTGGGCTGGGCCCTCCTCAGTCATCAGTCAAGACGGTTTCTCACCAGCTGATTCTGGCAGTTTTTCACTCGAGATTCCTCCTTCTAGGTGACTCTGGGTCATGACAGACTGACAGTAAAAATTAGCCAGGGCAGCTGGGATGGGAGGTAGGGGAGGTATGCATCGCTCATGCTGTAGGCCAGGAATCACGTGTGAGGGCTGTGGTTTGCTGGAGTGGCAGGGGGTGGCTGGGGCTGACCGCTCATCCCGAAAGCTGCAGGAAATGCAAAAGAATCTCAGTAGATTTGGGGGAGGATGTGGGTAAGAAGGAGTAGGCCCTGTGTTTGGGGCAAGCAGAGACAGAGCAGAGTCAGGACCATGGGGGTGCAGCCTGTGAGGCCTGTCAGAATCTCAGCTCCCATCTCCCTAAGTGTGTGCAAGACAGGCCTGGGAGGCTAGCTCAGGCCCTCACCATCCAGAACGTAGAGGTACCCAGGCAAGTGAACTGGGAGACTGTTTATGGGAGGGAGAGCTGAGGGAGGCTCCAATGGGTGGGGTGAGGACAGCAGGGGGGAGCTGGGAGGAGACACCTGTGGGTCTGGCTTGTCCAACTTAAAGGCAGCGAGGGCCATTCTCTATAGGAAAGAGACATAATCTCTGCCTGCAGGTGCGGTCCCCGGAACCGCCTAGTGGCCACTGGGTAAACTGCGAGCCTTTGCAGCTCGGGGAGGGACTTCTTCCCCAAACTCTAGGAAGTAGCTGCCCTGAGCATGTTAGAATGATGGAAGGGTGTGTTCGCCACCTGGTTTGTGATGATGGGATATCTGCCGGTATTTGACAAGATTGTAGCCTTTGAGTATTCGAGTGTATTATTTCTGTAGGTAGATCTCAATGAAATCGAAATTAAGGTATCCTTTCCCCAGGCTAGGAGTCACAGTTACACTTGAGTGAGTTACACTCAGATTCCCTCCTGAGATCCCACAGCAGAGGACATGAGCTTCGTGAGTGACAGTCATCACACAAATGACTCCGTGTCTGTTGATTGATAAAGATATTCAAGACTCGAGAGCAGTGGTTCTCAACCTTCCTAATGCTGTGACCCTTTAACACAGTTCCTAATGTGTTGTGGTAACCCTCAACCATAAAATAATTTTCACTGCTACTTCATAACTGTAATTTTGAATGAATCGTAGTGCTAATATCTAATGTGTAGGATATCTGATGTGTGGCCCACCGAAAGGGTTGCAACCCACAGGTTGAGAACCACTGCTCTAGAGTCCTGGGCACTGAACATCCACAGGAAACTGGTCCCGCAGTGGCGTAGACAATCTAAAGGCCCTGTAGCGTGTGCTTAGCATTTCTGTGAGCTGGGGAGGTAGTGGTGGCACCTGTCACTTTCCGTTGTACCCTGAGGGTCAGGTGATTGTCACATTCAACATGAAATTCATTCACCTCTCCAGCCAAATGTATGTATCCACATGTTCAGGCGCTGAACCTAAACATTTTGGGCAAGGTCTTGTCAGGAACAAACAGTTCTGGAAGGGAAGGCCATGCTGGGTTTCCTTCTAAGCCAATTACAGATTTGCTCTAATGCCCGGAGAAAGCTGCCTGCAGGCTTTGAGTGCGGAAACCACCTCAGAGATGGTGGATGTGCTTTGGAAAGCCTGACAGGGCAGCAACAGGAGCTGCGGGAGAAGCCAAGAAGGCCGTGGTGGACTTGTCCTTGCCCTCACAGATGTGGGGAGGGTGGAGGATGAGAAGCGGGTGAGCCCAAGACTTCAGGTGAAATGTTTGCATCTAGGATGGGTGGAACCTTGTGTCAAGGGCTCTGTCCACTGCTGGCTGACCCTGTACCCTTTTCCACTCTACAGGAAGGATGCCTGTGGCCCTCAGAGAGTACGGTGTCGGCCGGAATGTCAGAGGTAAGACCAAGCCCCACCTTCCCTCCTGTGGTACCCCTTGCACTCAGAGGCTGGGCCCTTGTCCAAGATCACACACACTCCCTGATTCCAGGGGGGTCCCCAGCAGCATCTATAGCTGGCCCTGTTTTAGGGGCTCCCAGGGGTTTGCCTGGGGCAGCCCCTACTGAGCCCACAGCTCAGTCTCTGAATCTGGGGATCCAATCTGAGTCTGCCTCCTTCCCTGACCTTACTCCCTCCTCCAGCCGCAGGTCTATGCCCCTCCTCGACCCACTGACCGCCTGGCTGTGCCCCCCTTCGTCCAGCGGAGCCGTTTCCAGCCCACCTACCCCTACCTTCAGCAAGAGATTGCCCTGCCACCTACCATCTCACTGTCTGATGGGGAGGAGCCCCCACCCTACCAGGGTCCCTGCACCCTCCAGCTCCGGGACCCTGAACAACAGCTGGAGCTGAACCGAGAGTCTGTGCGTGCACCTCCCAATCGGACCATCTTCGACAGCGACCTTATGGACAGCACCATGCTGGGAGGCCCTTGCCCCCCCAGCAGTAACTCGGGCATCAGCGCTACCTGCTATGGCAGTGGTGGGCGCATGGAGGGGCCGCCCCCCACCTACAGTGAGGTCATCGGTCACTACCCAGGGTCCTCCTTCCAGCACCAGCAGAGTCACGGGCCGCCCTCCCTGCTAGAGGGGACCCGGCTCCATCACCCTCACATTGCCCCCCTGGAGAACAAGGAGAAGGAAAAACAAAAAGGTCACCCCCTCTAAGAGTGGGAGCCGGGGCACCTGTAGGCAAAACGGCAAAAACACTCTGCACTTAAGAGAGAAGAGAGAGGAAGGCAGGGGACACACAGGCCTTGTGGCATGTGCCAGTTCTCCTCTATGTGTATAAATATTTACATGTTTTGTGTGGTCTGAATGCAGAAGCTCAGAAAGCTTGCAAAAAAAAAAACAAAAAATTACCACGTTTCTTTGTCGAGCTGTGTCTTGAAGGCAAAAGAGAAAATCCTCCACTAGTCTTTCTTCATTGTTCTTAATTGAGCTCCGTGCGTGAATGCTTTTTTTTTTTTTGTTGTTTATGATGGTTTCACTTAACTTTAAAGACATATTTGCACAAAACCTTTGTTTAAGATCTGCAATATTATATATATATAAATATCTATAAAATAAGAGACACTGTATGTGGGAGAGCAGGAGTATTTTTGTACTAGAAGAGGCCTATTAAAAAAAAAGTTGTTTTCTGAACTAGAAGAGAAAAAAAATGGCAATTTTTTGAGTGCCAACTCCGAAAGTGTGTATTACCTTGTAAAGAAAAAAACCTACAAAGCAGGGGTTTAGAGCTATTTATATAAATGTTGAGATTTTGCACTATTTTTTAATATAATATATCAGTGCTTGTTTGATGGAAACTTCTAGAGTGTGTTGAGACTTGAAGGAGAAATGTTGAGTTCAGTCTGAACAGAGCGGTGGAGGTTCCCCTCCGGGTCTCAGAGGGGCCCCCTGTGCAAGAAAGGCAGGCTTCCCAGAGTCCTGCGCCAGCAAGCCAGCCGAATGCTTCTGTCCAGATCGGCTGTGAGCAGTTACACATTCCTGCCGAGGGGGGACCCACATTGTCCCTCTGGGTTACAGCTGAGTCAGGACTGCCCCCACAGAGACACCTGATTTCAGGTGCCTTTCCCAATATGAAAATAAACTGTTACCGAAGGAATCTTAGTAATTTTTTTTCTTCCTCTCAAAACATAAAAACTGTGAAGGTTCAGTGGAAGGGGTAAGGTGTGCCCCAAAGCCAGAACTACTATTTCGTGCATTTGGTACTGGGTGGTGGTGGTGGGGATCCAGCAGCTGACTTCCTGCAGAAGGGGCTTGGGCACCAGCGTTCCAAGGCTGGTGTGTTTGCAGGTCTTTGCTGGCATGTAGGAAAGGCCCAGGGTGTTAGCTGCTTGACCTCAGACAATCTATGCTCACCTTACTGATTTTTCACTTCAAGAAGCCAATTAATAGTCAACCCAAGGTGGGAAGGGACAGTCGCCCATGTCCCCCCAGGAAGCCCAAAAGGGTTAGGAAAGGCTGCCGCCAACACCAACCCATACCTCAGGCTCTAGAACGGCATCCCTTCTCTCGCTGGCGCCATTCCCTTCTACCCGGAAACGGTTGTTTCTGAGGGGAAACCTTTGTCTGCTTTGCCACTTCTGTGTGGGGTTGGGGTCTCATTTCCCAGAGCTTAATTAGTGCATGGGGTGTGATAAGGACAGCTGTCCAGTCCTACGTGAATGCAAGAGAAAAGGGTGTGTGTGTACTGAGGTCCCCTGGGGTTCAGCAGGGGCAGAGGCATGCCTCAGGAGTCTCTACAGTTCATGGGGTGACCCCACCACCCCTTCTCGTCCACAGAGGTATAAACAAGAGATGAGGCCGATAACTTAGATACAGCACTTTTTATTACTTGAAAATCTTTTGGAGTTCAGACCACCATGCCTGTTTATACACACTTTTTTAAAGTATAGGGTGCCCCCCTGAGCCTGGAATTCTGCAAACCTGCCTGACAGGAAATCCCCATGTCTGTCAGTGTCGAGAGCAGCTTCTCCAGGAGGGGTTAACCTGAAACTGGCTCCTCTCTCAAAGAGGATTCTTTGAAAAGTCACATAGAGATATCAGAGTTTGCTGTTCCCCAAGGTGTCCCCGTGTTTCCCTGCATAATGTCTGATGCCTTATGGAGGAAGTGCCCTCCTTCTGGGCTCAGGGTGGGGGCACTCCTGTCCAGTGTCTTATTCACAGGGCCAGTCCACCAAGGGCTACTGCTGGACCTTAATTGTCCCCATCATTCCCTTCCCTTCCCTTCCGCACCATGGATGTGCCCTGCTTGGTGAGGCCCCTACTGGCCCTCCAGCCTTCTTGTGGAATACTGCATGTGGTCCCGTCCAGGTGGGAAATCTAGACAAGTGAACGTCCTTTGTGTATGTGGCTTTGGCTGAAATGTGCCCACTGTCCTCTGGGGCAAAACTGACTGTCCGTGCTTCTTTATATAGGTTGTTGCGGAAGCTTGCTGGACCTATCTGGCTTAGGGGAAGGTCCTCTGAAAATAACCCCAGGGTTGAAAAGCAGGGTCCCTTGGATGTGGGTTGTAGGAACTTGAAGGGGGAGGGGCTTGTCAAAGTCAGGACACCCTGTGTTCTGAGCTAACATGCAGGCAGCTGTCTGTGGGACCCTGGGCTCTGGGAACTCTCCTCTAGGTGCTGGACTTCATGGTAAGTTAGGCAGGTCCTGGGAGGTGGCTGGTTAGAGAGGGAGCCGTGGCTTGGGAGAAGGGGTTCTGAGAAAGTGACAACTCTTCTGTCCCAGGTTCCCATGTCAAATGCTTGCTCCAGAGCAGCCACCGTTGGCCCTGCAGAGCCCAGGGCTGCAGGATGGCTTGGCGGCGCTCAAGCCAGTGTGACAGCTTCACAGGCCCGGGTCAGTGGGGTAGCCTTGCAGGACTGTGGTCAGCATGACTTTGCCTGCTGCAAAAGGGGCTTTTACAGAAGTCTGTTGTTTCAGCAAAAAGCTAAGACATGACCCCATACCCAACATGTAACAGGAATTAGGGCCAGGCAGAAACCAGACCCCTTCTCTGTTGGTCCTTGCTGTGACCTGCGTGACAGACTTCCATGTGCGCCTCAGTTTCCAGAACCGTAGACTATTGCAGCCGTGAGAGAAACGTGATCTGTGCGAGCCGGAAATGCCACCGCACGGGAGTGTGGTGGGCCACACCACCTGTGTCCCCGACAGCCCTCCCCCTGCACTTTGTCCTGCTGCACTGCTGTTCGGCTTTGGAATGCAGCTGTCCCCACCCCACCCTCCCTTCTGTTCCTGGTCAACACCTGGGGTTTCTCCTCCATGCCTCGAGCACACCACTGTGGGAGAGTACCCAGGCCTGAAGAAGCTGTTCTTTATGTATCTATAATCTCTGGTGCCAATGATGGCGTTCTGAAAAGCCGCAATACAAAATAAATTTTACAGTTCTTTGGAGAGTAAATTTTCTCCCTTTTTTTATTTTTTTATTTTATTTATTTATTTATTTATTTTTGGTTTGGCTGTGTAGCTCTCCCCGCCCACTCCCATCCTCTGCAAAGCCCAGGACACGTGGAGTGAAGACAGCTACAATAGCTGCTGGGGATCCTTAAACAGTTTGTTCAACCTCTCTATTTCAGATCAGATGGTGCTGCGGGGCGGGGAGGGGCACGGTATCAGAAGAAACCCTTGCTCCCACAAGTGGCTCCAGTAAAAGGGGGTGACTGGTAGGGTTAAAGAGTTGTCCAAATATTACCATTTCTACTGTCCTGGGAAATGATCACTTACTACCTGAGGAAAGCTCAGGTAACGTCTCAAAGTCTGAGACACAGGCTGTGTGTAAGAGGTCTAGTGTTGCCCCTGACTCCAGTGGAGGGGAAGAGCAGGCTGTTAGCGGGTGAAGCCCAGCCTCAGGCTGATGTCAGTGTGGCCTGTAGGGTAAGCCGCTCCGGGGAGTGCTTGACACCAAGCCCTTCTGGCCCTTGGTGCCCCCAAAGTCCTAGCAGCACATGGGTACCCCACCTTTGGGTGCTAGGCTCAACACAAGGCTCTTGGATGCTGGGTCAGGGCACACAGAACCCCTAAAAGAACTGCCAAGGTGATTTTATCACCCTCACACCTACAGTAGCCAGTACAGAAATGGTTTACTTTTATGTAGCACCATCTTTAAGGCCCCGGGTTTTTTAAACCATCAGTCAGTCAATATGGAAGTGGAAGTCCCAGGGGTGGCTGCCGTTAGGCCTCTGCTCAGGGCTACCTAAGCTTATGTGAACGTCTCAGTTCTTTGAGAACTGGACCAGGGCACGTGGCCACCCACCTTCAATGCAAGTTTCCTCATAGAGAATCTGGGTGGAGCCTAAAAAGCTTGGTCCGCCACCGCTCATGGCACCCCACATGTCCCCACGTCAGCCACCCTTATCGTAACCAGGTGCCCCTTCAGCCTCTGGGTCACTCACAGAGAGTCACAAACACTAAGGCAGAGCCAGGAGCTAGCCCAGCCAAGGACAGCCAGTGCCGGCTGTGTGCCTACTGGGTGCCCAAGTGAGTGATTTAGGATTGAGTGCCCCTAATCTTATGGCACCCACAGGTGAGAGAAAGAGAGGGAGGAGTTTGGGCCTCAAACTATGGACAGGTAGAAAAAAAAATACCACAGTAAATGTTTAATTAACCGTCTGGAAACCTGAGCATCATGTCAAATTCATTAATCGTTCCATTTAGTTGTCATGAAAATTTCATGATACTTAGCTATAGTTAAAGAGAATTTATAGTGAAATATTCCCACCCAGTAAGCATTCCCAAGAGTGATACTTGGTGAGGAGACCATGGCCACCTTTGACGAAGTGAATTTCTTGTGGGCAGATAATCTATAAAATAAAATGGTTTTTTTTAACAGTCTATAAGGGGCCTGGAGATGACTTGGTAGTAAAGTGCCTGTTATACAAGCATAAGGACCTGAGTTCAAATCCCCAGAACCCACATAAAAGCCAGGTGTGGCAACTCACACCTACAGCTCCAGCACTCCAGTGTTTGGGACTGGCAAAATCTGGAGATCCTGGGGCTTGCTGGCCAGCTAGTCTGGCAAATCAGTAGGCTTTGCAGTCGGTGACAGATCATGTCTCAAAAATAAAGTGGAGAATTCTAGAAGACACCTGACATTCTGTGTGCACACACACACACACACAGTGATCACACATACACACACACAGTGATCTAGAGGACACCTAACACTCAGTGCGCACGTGCGCGCGCACACACACACCACACACACACACACACACACACTCAGTGATCCAAAGGAGGACACCTGACACTCCGTGTGCACACATATATACGCACTCAGTGAAGTCCAGCTGTGTATCCCTGTGATCCCTGTGTTTTGGAGGCTGAGGCAGAAGATTTGCGGCAAATCTGAAGCCAGAAGAGAGAGACCTCGTCACACAACAACACAAAAAATAAAATTAAGTAAAACACAGTGTTGCAACTATAAAATTCAAGCAAAGTCAGGTATGAGTCATGACCGGGGCAATTGCCTGGGTATGGGAAATATGGAAAAGATACTCTGAAACACATTGATCAGTGGTGAGGAAGGGGATTAAACCTCCCTCAGACACGACAGCTGACCAGTGGCCACCTTCCCTGTCCTCTGGCCCACATCCTACAGATGGCTATCCCTACAGTCTCCCAGCTCACGAGGAAGAGGCCTTCTCTAGCCTTGTATGACTCCCTGGGAAATGGTTTCTCTGAGAGCCTGGATGGGTGCCTGGCCTTCCAACCCCAGGTGCCACACACTGCTGACACAAACCAGGTGTCTAAACTGGCAGATAGCCAGTTTGCGGTCTAACCTGGTACACGACCAGACAAATAGGGCTTTGTTCTACTGCGAGACAGCTGGGGACGGTGATAGAAAGGTAAGCGGCCTATACCACGTCCCTAGCTCTCTGAAGAGACCTCCTGGTGCAACCAGTCCCAGGGTGATAAGAACTGTGGGGTCCCACTGTCAAAGGGAAACTGAGACCCATAAAGAGCAGGGCCTTGTTCAGGGCCCAGGGCTAACAAGTGGAGATGCCCAAGTGTGCCCAACTCCAGTGGACAGAGAGGGGCACTTAGGCCCCACTGATTGCTCTGTCTTGCAGGAGCTGCACCCCCAGGGACTTGAAGAGGGTGTCATTCCAACACACATACCATAAAAGATCTTTTTCCTTTGCTCTAGGCAGGGCCCAGAGACACCTGGAGGTCTGCTTTCTGTCATCAGCCATGTCTGATCTCCGACCAAACCTAGCTGGCGGCCTTCCTTCTTCCCCAGAGTCTGGTTATGGGGAGGAAGGAGATGGGTTTCGCCAACACAGTATGTGGTAAAAATATATCTCTTTTAAAAGAGAGATCACAAAACCTAAAGACTTGAGATCAGTAACATGTAATTATCCCCAGCTTTGGGCGGAGAGTTCTAATAGTTTCTAGAAAAACAGGAGCCATTTGGAAGGAGTGTGCTCTTGCTCTCCAGGAGAAAAGGAGCCTGCTTGGCCTGTCATCTTGTATCTCAGGGCCCTTCCTAGCCTGGAGGAGGAAACCCCTTCCTTTTTTCCCCATTGGCCTTGAACCCCACCAGAGGCTCTGAGTGTGCAGAGCTGCAAAGGCAGCTTCATGGGACTCAGCTTAGCATCTGCTAGAGAAAGAGGCCGGGCACTTCTGGGTGAGGCAGGGGATGACCTCAGTGCAGACACCAAGGGGCGAGTCCTTGCTCTGTCTTTGAGGAAGAGCCTTGAATTGGCAAGGACACCCGGGTCTTCCGATATCTATTGTGATAGATATTCTTGTGATCTGGAGTACTGTGACCCTGATTTTATCTGGGCACATAGTGGTCCAGAATACAGACCACCTTTCCCAGCATTCCTTGGGTGTCAGGATCATAGTTCTGTGGGTTAGGATGTAAGTGGAAAGTATGCGGGGCCTGCAAGATGTGTTCTCTAAGAGGGGCTACCTACTGCCTTTGGTTCTGCTGCTGTGATAGACATTATAAAAAAGACAACAAACAAACAGCTGGAGGGGGAAGGTTTGTTTCAGCGTGTATGTCCGGGCCCATCCCAGAGAGATGCGATGTGAGAACCTGGAGCAGAGACCAGAGAAGGTGCTGCTTCCTGGCTCATGCTCAATCAGCTTCTCATAGACAGCCCAGTACAAGCAGCCTAGGAGTGATGCCTCCTACAGCGGTCTGGGTCCTCCCACGTCAATCATCAGGAATCAGATCTGGGCATCCCCCTTACGGATGCTCCCTCAGATAACTCTGTATTCAGCTGACAGCTGAAGCTGCCAAGGATACCTGTCCTTTACTCCTTCCTGTGAGAAGGAATGCATGTGTGGTAGGTGGAACTCCAACAACCCTTCTGAAACATAAGGCAAGCCCAGGCACACAGGCTACAAATGGCGGAGCAACTGTTTGAAAAGAAGCTGGGTGATTGCATCAATCTGGGGCTCCTGCCACCTGCTTCATGCACAAGAAAGAAGGGTGCATCTGCCTAATCTACTGCTGTGGAAGCTAGGGGTAACTCCAGTACTGGAAATTAGCTTGAAAGTTTTCTTAAACAGAGAATTCAATATAAGATATTCAAACCTTTAGAAGTAAGAATTCTGGCCAGGCGGTGGCTGCTCACACCTTTAGTCCCAGCTCTTGGGAGACAGAGGAGGTGGATCTCTGAATTCAAGGCCAGCCTGGTCTACAGAACAAGTTCCAGGACAGCCAGAGCTGCACAGAGAAACCCTGTCTCAATAGATAGATAGATAGATAGATAGATAGATAGATAGATAGATAGATAGATAGATAGATAGATAGATGATAGATAGATAGATGATAGATAGATAGATAGATAGATAGATAGATAGATAGATAGACAAAAGGAGGAGGAGGAAGAAGAGGAAGAGGAGGAGGAGAAAGGAGAACTCCCAGTAGACATTATGATTCAGTCTTGAGACCAGAGAGGTGACCTAAGAGGATCAAGAATTCGAAGCCAGCCTTGACGACAGAGTGGGACCCCATCTCAAAAATGAAAAAGAGAAAAGAGCAGCGAGTGCTGGATGTTCACAGCAGAGCCCCCAGGTCGGGTTCTGACTTGGTGGAAGGCAGGAAGGTCAGAGCACTTCAGAACCTAAGCTTCATCCGCCCCTGTTTCCGTTGTGAGAGCGTTTGCCTAGTCTGGAGCCTGCAGTCCAGATATAATCTCTGCCCGTGCGAATTTTGCGAGCACACGCAGGGTGTGGGTTAGAACGCCTTTTCTTTCTCATTATCTGTTTTTCTAGTTAAGGAAACTGAGGCTCAGCTTCCCACAGCAACAAAGGAGCAGGTCCCCGCTCCAGGCAGCTGTGGAAGGAGGCCGAGCCCACTCCTCGCCATCCTCTTCCTGGGCTTCCCACCCCACTGTGGAGTCTGCTGCTGTTCCCCAGGAACCCGTCGGAGAAACCACATGAGGCATGGTGGGGCTTCACGATGGGGGCCATCAAATTGGGGCCATTGGCAGCAAATATAAATCCTGAACGAAACAGGTAACCCTAAGTCCCTGCCAGGCCTGCTGCATGGTGGGGGTGTCAGCACGCAGAGGCCATCACCAAGCAAGGGCAGAGCTCAGGGAGTGAGGCCCAGTGGGGAACTCACTCCTAGGGCCGGACAAAAAACCAGCTAGGCCAGCATTTCTCAACTTGTGGGTTACGACTCCTTGGGGTAGACTGACCCTCTCACGGGGTTGCCTAAGACCAGTGGAAAACATAGATATTTATATTACAATTCATAACAGTAGTGGAATTACAGTTATGAAGTAACAACGAAAATAATTTTATGGTTGGGGTCACCACAGCATGAGGAACTGTATTAGTGTACCAGCCTTTGGGAGCTTGAGAGCCATTAGACTCCGGCTCCTTTTAGGACAGCTAACATAAGGAAGAGGAGGGTAGGGAAATAAAGCATGCTGACGAAAGAGGCCAGCAGGGCAGGCAAGTCCTGAATCCCAGCGCCACTTTGTCCAGGGACCAAGCAAGACCCCCAGGCAAGAGCCAGTTTATGCGTAGGCGCCACCTGGTGGCCGGTCTCCAAATAGCCCCTCTAGGGAGCCTGAGAAAAGTCCCTGAATGGGCTCAGCTGAGAGCAGTTAAAATGGTGACCAATTTATTTTGGGCCACAACAGGCAGCACAGTTTTTGCTGTTTTCCTTGGCTGCTTCTTCAGGCTCTGGTTTTCCCCTGGAAGTCATAAAATTACTTGGAAATTTTAAAGTTTCCCCAGGCGCAGGCCCATGGAATCAGCTACGTGGAAGCCGCCTGGTCCTGGCCTGTCCAGTGACTTTCAGGCTCCCTAAGATGAGGCTGGCTGGGGACTTGCCACCTGCTGCTTGCTTTGCAAACATTTTGTAGGCACACCCATACCTCCTTCTGGTCTCCATTTATTGTTCTCGTCCTGCCCTGTGCACCCCAGCCCCCACCTGCAGCTGGGATCCAGATGCCGGGATATTATAGGTTGAGCTGTGCACATGAGGCTGTCTCTGTGAGTTTGATCTCTTCGTCTGTAATTGGAACAGTGACGTCTGAGCTGTTCGAAGATCACCAACCTCTATGAGAAGTTATAAAAATGAGGGGCTCTTTTTCTAGAAGGTGTGTGGGTAGGAAGTACTAGCCCTGCCCTGTGGGCAAGTAGGGGACTTACAGTAGGTGCCTTTTCCTAGGTCACCATCTCCGCCCTTACGGGGCTCCCATAGTGCTCTCCTCAAGGCCTTGCCCTCCAGGCGGGAGCCTAGGTGGGCAGTCCCCACCCCAGAGGCCAAGGCTCCTCTCTCCCCTGTCACCACAGTTCAGCTCCAACTTGCTCGTCCACCCTGATTTCAACATGACTTTCGATCACCGCATCGAAGTTTCATTTTCTCTTTCTCCAGAAAGCTGGGTGGATGGAGCCAGATGGGTACTTGTTTCCGGGGTGGAAACAGATGGTGTCTCGCAGGTCTGAGAAGCCATTCTTCTCCTATAGTCTCAGTCACAGACCTGGCCACAGTACGGGAGCCGGTCACCCCAGCCCTAAAGGTGCCCTGAGGTTGCTGTGACCATGGCAGAAGCTGCTGCTGACCTGAGCACAGGAAGTAAGCCGGGCCTCTTTCTTCCCACCCAGCAGCGGTGGCCCTGGGTGGGGTTTCTATCACTCCTTCTAGTTCTTTCTTTGGCCCAGACAGCAGCAGTCCTCTGAGGACATCAGAACTCAGGAAGAGGGGCATCACAGGAAGCCAGCTTGCTTCAGGGATCCTGTGTCCCAGATCCTTTATCTTATGCTTTGGCCTTTGACCTAGTTCATAACAGCCCTCAGGCAGAAGTGGACGCTCTCACCTCATAGATGAGGTCACTAAGGCCTGTGACAGGTCTCAGGCTCTGAGCTGTGAGAGGGGACTTTGTTTTGATAAGATTTGGCCCTGATTCTATGTTCTTGCTCTTCTTCTAGGTGCAGGGCTATGCTAGACCAGGCTATGGGGCTGTGCTAGACCAGGCTATGGGGCTGTGCTAGACCAGGCTATGGGGCTGTGCTAGACCAGGCTATGGGGTTGAGCTAGACCAGGCTATGGGGCTGTGCTAGACCAGGCTGTGGTGCTGTGCTAGACCAGGCTGTGGGGCTGTGCTAGACCAGGCTATGGGGCTGTGCTAGATCAGGCTATGGGGTTGAGCTAGACCAGGCTATGGGGCTGTGCAAGACCAGGCTGTGGGGCTGTTCTAGACCAGGCTGTGGGGCTGTGCTAGACCAGGCTATTGGGTTGAGCTAGACCAGGCTATGGGGTTGAGCTAGACCAGGCTATGGGGTTGAGCTAGACCAGGCTATGGGGCTGTGCTAGATCAGGCTATGGTGCAGGGCTGTGCAAGGCAAGACTGTGAGACTGTGGACAGGATTTACTTTGCTACTTTTCTCCATTGTTTTTAAACTTTTTTTTTTTAAAAAAAAAAACTTGTTTATTTCCTATATATACAGTGTTCTGCCTGCATTCCAGAAGAGACCACCACCAGATCTCATCTAGGTGGTTGTGAGCTACCATGTGGTTGCTGAGAATTGAACTCAGAACCTCTGGAAGAGCAGTCAGTACTCTTAAACCCCGAGCCATCTCTCCAGCCCCCAAAATTACCTCCTTCATTCTCTCACACTATGCTCAAAGTTGTTATGGAGAGACGGGGCCACGTGGCAGGATCAGGGCTGGGCAGAGAAGACCAGGAACTAACCCTAGCCTGGGGCCTGCGACTTCCTAATACTATCCTTGCCAGCCAGTCAGCTTCACCCAGTCCTTCCAGCTTGCTCTTTGGAAAAATCTCTGCCTGCATGCCCTTAGGGGCCAGTCGGGCGAGGAAGGTAGGAGAGCCCACTGCAGGGCACAGGCCCCAGCAGAGAAAAGGTTTTGCAAGACAAGGCAAAGTCAAGCTAGGAGTGGAAGCTCAGCCCAATAATCCCATCAGGGTTGGAGGGGGAGGCAGCTGAGGCAGGAGGATTGCTGTGAATTCCAGGCTGGCCTGAGATATTTGGTGAGACCTTGTCTCAAGAGGGAAAACGAACGGTAAAGGCAGACACATGGGTAAGCAGGCAAGCAGAAGGGGCCAGAGGAACATGAGGAACTTGGGCGGCCCTCGGGGTGGGGCACAGAGGTGGCTAACACAGAGGAAGCTAGCAGAGGTACATCTGACCTCTAGGTAGAGGGTACTGAGGGAATCCTTCTGGAGTTGGTGGTCACCTGGGAGATTAGTAATGCCATCAGGAAGATGGCATTGAGGCTGGGGTTGGGAAGAAAAAAGGAAGTGGGTGATATCTGAGCTGGATTTTGATTTTCAGGGTTCCTGATCCACTAGGCATAGGAAGGGAGACCCGTTTCTCATGTCTCCTGGGCTCCTGGCCTGGGAATACCCATATCATCTATGTGGGTACTAAACTGGAGAGAAAGGGGCTCCCTAGGCAATCTGGGAGAGGCATTAGACTCCATGGAGGGGCTTCTGGGCCAGGTTTGGCTCCGTACATCTCCCTCCTGCTCCATCATCCGAGAGCTGAGGGCTCCTTCCCTCCGGGGGTTCCACACCAGCACACAGGACAACCTGCACACTTCTCTACCCTATGATCATCCGGCCATCCAGCTGTGGGGCCAGGGCCCACTCTGACTGACACTCTTGATGTCCTTAATGCTGTCTGCTTGGCCCAGGTCATGGGTGCCTCCTCTGCTCTGGGCTCTCAGATATTCCTTGCCTCTGGAGCTTAGATGCTAGCCTTCCATGGGGATCAGGCTTGACTCAGCTCTTCTCTCTGTTCCTTCCTGAGACAATCTGGAGCAAAAGATCCTACAGGCACTGAATGAAATCGGTGGCTCTGTGAAGATTGGCCAGCTGGTAAAGAAGTGCCAAGCGCCCAAGAAAACAATCAACTCAATCCTTTACCGCCTGAAGAAGGAGGGCAAAGTATCCTCCCCAGCCCCTACAACCTGGTGCTTAGGCGGGAGCTCTTCCGCAGATGAGGCTCCTGCAGTCCCTGAGGATCTCACCGCTCAGCCAAGCCTCGGTAATCTGTCATTTAGGGGCAGAGTAGACTCCCCTCAAGAGCCATCTTGGCAATGAGCAAGTTGAGGCTCAGGCTTGGTTTCAAATCTGAGCTCTGCCCTCCTCTGTCCCTTGATTCCTTCTGGCCAGTGGAGCTAATGTAGAGCCTAGGGCTTGCACATGGTAGGTGTACAATAGACACCAGCAATAGCAAAGACACAGTCCAGGCAAAAGTCAGAGCAACAGTGAGTCCAGAGGTAGGGATTCCCTCAGAGCCCTCGGGTGACTTTGACAGCCATTGAGCAGAGGGCCCACAGTTTCAAATGCTGATGCTGTACCCAAGGCCACCTTGCCTTCAGTAACTCCCACAGCTGGACACAAAAGGAAGTAGCCTCAAGACTCGGCCCTCCGGCAGCCAGTGGCTGTGACCCAAGCAGACTGGCAATCCTGGGACCCCTAATGTACTGTCCCTTAGTTCTCTGGTGGAAGTGTTCTCGGGGTTCAGTGGAGCAGAGTGTCTCCTGTCTCCAAAGCACACATCTTTCATTGTCCAGCCCCAAGATGTAGGCACAGCTCCAGAGAGTCCTGGCCTTCAGCTCAGTGTACACCATAGGCCTCCCCAAACCATTCTAAGGGGCACAAGGGGAATTTGGGATCACATCCACCACGGCGGCTCCACAAGCATCTCAGAGGCCAGACTCACTGTTAGAAGCCAAAGGCTCTAAATGGCCAAGAAGTGGTTTCTCCTCCAGGTGCTGATACACCTGAGCCAGCCACTAGGGTGAGAGCCTCATTCACGTATCCCGTCTCCAGATGACCACTGTATCACCATGTGCCTCTGACAAAACAGGACAGCGCCCCTGGGCTTCATATGTGTCCCAGGCTACAGCCAGTGGGTGGTGGACCCTTGCAAGCCCAGGGCCCTCGCCCTACTAACACTTGCCCAATTAACTTTGCAGATGATAGAATTTTCAGATTCCTGGAGGCCAACGGACCTTGCAGGGCCCTGCATATTGCCAAGGCTCTGGGCATGAATACGGCCAAAGAGGTGAACCCAGACCTGTACAGAATGAGAAGCAGTCACCTTCTGAGCTATGACGGGCAGGCGTGGATGATCTATGACTCAAGTCGGAAAGGTCAAGGGCTGGGTATGAGAGGTCAAAATCGGTTTGGGGGAGTCAGGGGTGAGGAGTGGATGGTCTAGGGACAGGTTGGAGAGTTCAAAGTTCAGGTCAGAAAGGTTAAGGATCAAGACCAGATCATCTGAGGTCAGGTTGAAAATGTCAAGGGTAAGGATTAGATGGTTTAGGGTCAGATTGTTTCGTTTTGCTTTTAGATTTACGTCTTTTTATTTTACGTGTTATGAGTGTTTGCCTGCATGCATGTATATGCACCACAGTCATGCAGTGCCTGCAGAGGCCAGAAGAGGAAATTGGATCTCCTGGATGGATTGGTAGTGGCAGATGTCTGTGAGCTGCCATGTGGGTACCGAGTGCTGCATCCTCTGGCAGAGCAGCCAATCCTCTGACTACTTAGCAATCTCTCCTTTAGGGTCAGATTTTATTGATACTCTTTTGGGAGGGGTTCCAGGAGGCAGAGATGGTTGCAGGCTTAGGGAGGGAAGGCCACCCAGCTGTTGGCCTTGGCAGGCATGGGCCTGCCTGCCTCACTCCCGGTGCCCATAGGGCTTCCGGCTACTGGAGGCAGTGACAATGAGGATGGCACCTGCATTTAAAGCACGGGGACACCTCGTTAATAAAGTCAATGGGACCAACGGAACATATGAGGCTTCTTCTAGCCACTGCTGAGGGGACAGGAGCCTGGGGCTCAGCGGAGAGGGCTCTGCAGGAAGGGTGCAAGTGCAGAAAGTCTGGAGGGAGGGAGGGACACAGGGGTCAGCCTGAATTTGGGAGCCACTCTCTGTGAACTCTTCATGCAGGTATGGCGATGCATGGCTCTTAGCCCAGTACTCAGGAGGCAGAGGGAAGAGAGTTATGAGTTCAAGGCTAGTCTGAGCTGCAATCAATCAATCAATCAATCAATCAATCAATAAAATATACAAAACTCAAATTGATAACTAAGTGAATAAAGTGGTTTAAAAGGAGTGCTGGGCTGGGCTGGCCTGGGCTGGCCTGGGCGGGGATGGCTTGGGCTTGCATGGTGGAAGCCTTGAGACCCCCGGCAACCCATCCGTAGGTAGAAGTGGTGATGATTCTGGACCCTACTGGTCTCAGGGACCCCAGAATGTTCTTTTTAAATGTATTCTTTCTTTTTCCTTGAGAAGACAGTCTTACTATGTAACCCAGGCTATCCTGGAACTCACCATGTAGACTAAGCTGGCCTCAGACCTACAGAGATAGGCCTACCAAAATCTGGGATTAAAGGTATGCACCACTATACCTGGCAAAATGTCTTATAAAGCCAGATGAAGAAATGTACACTTTAAGAATACGTGTCTAAAATGCCCCAGCCCAAGTGTTCTGGTCTTTACATAAACATGGGTAGAGAATATGGTTTTAATTTTTTCTTTCTTTTATGAGACAATTTTGTGTAGCTGAAGTGACCTTGAGCTCCTGATCTTCCTGCTTCCACCTCCCAAGTGCTGGGGTTACAGGTGTCTGTCACCATGCTGGGCTACTTTCATTTATGAAGGAAGGAATTCGGAGAGGCTCACAATCCTCCCACCTGAGCAGGCATGTGGAACACACAGAGCTGGACTCTGGCTGGGCTTGACTGGTGTAGGCCTGTCTCTCTCTCTTATCTGGTTCTCAGCCATTGGAAGAATGAAGTGTAGCTGGCAGCCGGATTTTAAACACAGGGACACATCTAAGTCTTTAGTAATGTCACCAGAACCCAACAAGTCACATGAGGCCGCTTCTGGCCATTGCTGAATTGAGTGGAGCCTGGGGCTGAGCACCGAGGGCTCTGGAGGGCTCTGGTAACAGGGGCAGGACAGGGAGAGAGTGGGAATATCCATCGTCCTCCCAGTGAGCCACTGTGGCTAGGACACACAGGTAAGGCGCCTGCTGCAGCGATTTCGGGAGAGGTTCCATCTGAGGTACCACAGTGTCCATCAAGCACAGGGAAGGAAGGCTGCGGCCAGCTCCAGGTAGCTCCTGAGTCTTACCTTGCACCCTCTTTCTTGGGCCCCCAGGATGGGGTCTGGATCAAAGTTTAGTGCTGTTGCTACAAAAGCCCCTGTATCCTTGAAACAAAGAAACTCAATGGAATATTATTCTCTAGCTCATTCTGAAATGAGACAAGAGCACGCTGCAATCATTTACCAGCAGAATCCCATCAACATGATCTGCCAACAAGGAGCCAACAACCATATCTCCATCTCTGAGTCAGAAGCCATCCAGATCGGGCATGGGAACACCATGCTAAGGCAGATAGCCTGTGCTCAGAGAGGTAAGTGGAGGGGCCTGGCTGGGTCGGCTGCTGTGCCCAAGTGGGGGAGGAAAGTGAGGAAGGAGTACAGGGCCTCAGGCCTGGCTCTTCTCAGAAGCCTGGAGCACACCTCACCTGGAAATCCTTTGTTTTCCTTCTGTTCAATAAGATCTAATCTCTGTGTGAGAGAGAACAATTCAGCTCCCTCCTTTCTCTCCCTCATCAGGACATGGCGGGAGGGTAGCTGCCATTCTCTCTCTCACATAGTTGCCACAAAAGATGGGATCATCGTGCCCTCAGTGGCTTCCTCTCTCTCCCTCCCTCTCCCTCTTCCTCTTCTTCTTCCTCTCCCTCTCTCTGTCTCTCCCTCTCCCTCCCCCCTCTGTGTGTGTGTGTGTGTGTGTGTGTTTGTATGTGTTTGTGTGTGTTTACTGAAGTCTATTCAGAATCAGAGAAGGACATCAAGTGTTCTGTTCTGTCATTCCCACCTTACTCCCCCCCAGAGAGGTACCACACAGAACTTGGAGCGAGCCTTGCAGCCAGTAAGCCCCAGCGACCCCGTCAGTGTCACCCAGCATGAGGGGTGCAGGTCCACGTGCCATGCCTGGCTTACTATGTGGGTGCTCAGATCCACATTGCACAACAATGCTCTTACCTACTCCCAGCCATCCCCCAGCCTTAGCATCCTGGTATTGATGAAGGTTGGAGCTGTCCGGCGAATGTTTCCTCTGTAATAGGCTTTGTGTCTTAGAGGGTGTGGGGCCACCTCACACTCTAGTCCTGTCACCCACAAATGAGAGCATCAGCTCCCAATCTAGATTCTCTCTATGCACCAATCCTTGGGAGTCTGCTCTGCCCCAGGCCTCAGTTTCCCCTGCCATGACTCTCCTGGTTCTGACAGCCATCCTGTCTATTTTACTTATGATGGGAAGCAGTTCGCCATTTTTTTCAGACTCAAATGTGTTTAAAAGCTTTTGCCTTCCTTTAATTTGAAAACCGTAACAATGAGTCTAAAGTTGTGCACCAGGAAAAAAAAAAAAAAAAAAACAAAAAAAAACGAGTGTGAAGACCCGAACTGTCTTGTCAAGAGGCATGGAGGACTCGTTCCCATGCAAGGAACTTTCTTTTGATGGGGGTCAAAGGTTGTGCAGAGCCAGGAGGCAGGTGACATGTGCTCCCTGGATCTTCAGGTACCCCAACAGTACTCTGAGCCCAGCTGCCAACCACCCATCTCCAGCTGCCTCTGGATTCCCCAGCCTCGGGACAGAACAATCTGGAATCGTCTCTAGCAAATTCAATGCTCTGCCCTTCCCAGGTCCCAGCCCCCATCATCCTCTCCTGCTACCCGCTCCAGATGACCCCTCTTCTCAGAACACCCCACCTGGTGCCTGGGGAGCTCAGCACATCCACATGGAGAAGTCCTTGCTCCGCCGTGTGCAGCTGGGCCATGGCAATGAGATGAGCCTCCCGAGGGACCCAGTGCAGCACCCTGCGGAGGAACACCCTGCTGGCAGCTTTACTGGCAGTCCCCCAGGTAGCATGGCCTCCTTCACCCCACATACCCAGAAAGGACCTGAAGCCAGTCTCTGTGAGAAGAGAAGCATGATGGGAAATTCATTCCACCCCAGCCCATGGGAGGGGTACCACTGGAAAGCATGTTCAGCTTTGTGGTCCGGCCCTAGCGGTTCCCAGTCTCCCAGCAGCACCAATGAGCAGCAAACCTCAGTCATCACTGCAGAGAGGAGGCTGCAGGAAGAAGCAGGATCACAGGGGCAGGCTAAATCCTGCGTGGTGGCCTGAGGAAACAAAGGGGGAAGCCATCAGTGTACCATTGCGCAGTGACCAGAGGACCTGGCCAGAGACCTGCCAGGAACTGTAGATTCTTAGATGATCAGCGGTCTCAGGGAGACCAACAGAGCTACAGGGGAGTGTCTCCATAGAGAACTGGTCCGTGAGGCAGGGCGTGGCAGCAGGGACAGCAAAGAGCTCTGCCGTGGCCTTGGTGACAGTTTCTGGGAGTGAAGGGAGCCTATGAGTAAGAGATGGGGAAGCTGAGCATGGAGGTTTCCTGACTTTTGAGTGTAAAAGTGAAGAGGAGATGTCAGGGTCCAGTAGATGCTGAGGCGAGCCTGGGAGAGGAAAGAAATGAACCACAATGGGACGGCATGTCCTTGACGGCCACCTGGGAACTGGCCGCAGACGAGAGGGCGGGCTCTGGAGGCCTAGAAGATGCTGAGGCCGGAGTGGTTTTGCTGAGCTCAGGGGTGAGGCAGGGGCAGGGGGCAGTTGCAGGCCACTGAGGACATGTGCCAGGACATGGAGGTGGTGGCTAGGCAAAGGTTATGAACTAGATCGGCAAGGTCACTGGTGAGAGCAGCCCTGAGGGTGGGACAGCCTGGTTGGGTGTCATGGCCAGGTCCCTATGCAATTCTTCCTTCTTTCACCTTCTCTCTTTGGTTTGCTTGCAGTCTCAGCTACCTCTGGTGACGCAGGAACTTCTTTCTACATGCAAACACCCGAGCCAGGCCCTCACCCTGAGGGGGACACTGCCCAGAAAGTCCACATCAGATCCTCCTGGCTGGAGGATGCCACCATTGGCAACAGCAACAAGATGACCATCCGCACTGCTTCACAGGGTGGAGTTGGGGAGTCTGGAAACAGCGAGGAGCCAAAGGAAGAGACAGGTGAGCTTGGGCACAGGAGGTGTCTGCATGAGTGCCCACTTCACACACTCATCCCGCAATCAACCATCAGGCAATGGCCTGGAGCAGACAGTGGTCTGGAACTCAGCGAGCAGACCGAAAGCCAGCATGCAGCTCCAGGCTTCAGGGAGGACGCAGGCATTTACACCAAGGTAATGCGAGCCGCAGAAGAGTTTTGGGCAGGACAGAAGCAGAGACTTCTGGGATTTGGAGTAAGAGAATCATACATAACCAGTCCCATGAGTGGAGTTAATATCAGGACGGAGGGACCAGAATGGCTGGATGTCAAGTGGAGCCCCCATCCCAGTGGTGGAATGCCGTATGGCTCACACAGTGAGAACAGGCCATAGCTGTGGGTCACAGTCACCAGGCCCAGGCAAGGAGCCCTTTAGGATGGGTAAGTCATGGCTGCTCCCAGAGAGGAGAGGCTAAGTCCTGCAGTCAAGGAGGCTTTGTGAGAGAGCTGAGTCAGGGAACCAACAGGGACGGAGAAGTGGAGAAGGCACGGGCAAGCAACCTGCCATCAAACAGTCCTGGGGAGGAGCTTGCAAGTGTAGAGACGGCAGGTGCCAAGGTCCTGAGGTGGAAAGTAGGAGCAGCACAAAGGACAGTCGTCTGGGAAACAGAAGGACTGACACCCAGGAGCCCAAAGCCTTAGTGGGTGCCTGCCCTGTCTCTCAGAGCCTGAAGGTGTGAACAAAGTTGTCATCTTATTTGAGACGAACTGGGGAGACCTGGAGAATGTGGACAGAGGCATGGGATGTAGTCCTAAGTGTTCCTGGGCCAGCAAGATGGCTCAGCGGGTAAAGGCATTTGCTGCCAAGACTGATGCCCAGGACCCATGTGGTTGAAGGAGAGAACTAATTTCTGCTCATTGACATCCGACCCACCCACACCCCACACATACACTAAATTAATTATCTAATTAAATGTAGGGGGTGGGTAAGCTTAAGTCTCCCTGTGTTGCAAGGATCCACTTATTCGTCCCGGCTTCTCAGATCCGAAATAATCGCATAGAAACAGTATTAATTAAATCACTGCTTGGCCCATTAGCTATAACTTCTTATTGGCTAACTCTTACATTTTAATTTAACCCATCTCTATTAATCTGTATATCACCACGAGGTCGTGGCCTAGCAGCAAAGTTTCAGCATGTCAATCTTCGGCAGCAGATCCATGGCGTCCCCCCTGACTCCATCCTTCTTTCTCCCAGCATTCAGTCCAGTCCTCCTCGCCTACCTAAGTTCTGCCCTATCAATAGGCCAAGGCAGTTTCATTAACGGTAATCACAGCACACAGAGTGACTCCCACATCATCCCTGAGGACCATTTGGGAACGAAACCAGGGAGCACATGGGTGATACTGAAACCCACCACAGCGGTTGTGGGCATACTCTCCAGAGGAGCCCATAGGATGCCTGCAACCCCTGAGACATCACCAGCTCCTTCACTGTCTGTTTATCCCCTCCCTCCAGACTCGAGTTCTAAAGCCTCACCGTGTGGAAGCTGCTCCCGTGCCCCCAGCAGCTCCACGCTCCTCACTCCTAAGCTGAGGACCATGACTCTGGGAGACAGCAGCCCCCAGACCACAGAACCTGCGCTTAGGGAGGACGGAGCCTCTGATACCGGGGACTGTCGGACTCAGGAATGAGGTGAGAGCAGAGGAGTGGAGAAGACATGGGCAAGTGACCTTTGTGGGCGTCTTGTGGCTGCACACAGGGCTCAGACTAGATTTTGTGTGTGTGTGTGTGTGTGTGTGTGTGTGAGAGAGAGAGAGAGAGAGAGAGAGAGAGAGAGAGAGAGAGAGAGAGAGAGAGAGAGAGAGAGAGAGAGAGAGAGATTTGGATGGGATACCCTCCCTGAAAAGGCCCAGGTATTGACAGCTTGGTCTGGGGCTGGGACTACGAAGTGGCAGGATCCCAAAGGCCCTGAGATCATCCACACACCAGTCTCTAGAAGGATTTGCTGTCTGATGACATCATTGGGACGGAGTAGAGACTTTGGGAGAATGAAGGAAAGGAGACAGTGAAGACATCAGGGTCTCATGTAGTCCAGACTGGCTTTGAGTCACTATGTAGCCAAGGATGACCCTGAACTTCTGATCTGCTGACCTCCACTTCCTGAGAGCAGGTGGGTACCACCTCGTACAGTTCATGGGATGCTAAAGACGAAATTTCGGTCACGCTACACAAGTGTTCACCAGCGTAGCCACAGCCCCAGCCTGGGCCATGCCCCTTCTAGTCTCTCTATCTCTTCTCCCTGCCTGCCCTGAGGTGAGCACCCCTCCTCTGCCATGCCTTCTGCCTTCCCACAGGCCAGAAAGCAATGGAGTCATGGGACCCTGGGTTGACACCTCTGCCACTATGAGCCAAGCCAGCCTTTCCTGCCTCAAGATCAATCATATGAGCCAGCTCTACCAGAAGAGACAAGCCAACACAGCACACAGATAGTTGCACATCCCTGTTGACTGTGCACTTTCTGCAGCAGCTGAGAAATGGTGGATTAAGGAAATTCGGAGTATGCATACAGCCACATAAAATAATGAGGTTGTTTCAAATGCTGGAAAGTGGATGCAACCAGAGACGACCATGCTAAGTGAATGAAGCCATCTCATGTAATTGGAAGTTTGTGTGTTCCACAGCCACTCTCAAATAAACACTCAGAGGTTTATATTAATTATAAATTCTTGGCCAATAACTTGGGCTTATTACTAACTAGCTCTTATATTTTAAGAGCTAACCCATATTTCTATTTATGCTCTGCCACATGGCAGTACTTTTATTAGCGTGGCACATTCATCTCCTACTCTCTCTGCATCTGACTGGTGACTCCTGACTCCACGCTTCTTCTTCTTATCATCCTTAGTTTGGTCACCCCGCCTATACTTCCTGACTGGCTACTGATCAATCAGTGTCTTACTAAACCAATTTGAGTGCCAAATCTTTACAGTGTACAAGAGGATTTTCCAACAGCAATCTCAGGGGAAAGATAACATGTTTCTTTCATTTCTGGCTCCTAGATTTTGCATAGATTTGTAGAACCACACAGGTGGATGTGACATCAAAGTAGAGGTAAAGGCAGCCAGGGGATGAAAGGGACACAGAAGAGGACAGCGGAAATGGGGGGTGGTGTGGGGGAGGACTGTATGTGTGTACAAAAGTGTACCTCTGAAAGCCAGAACCATGTACAGTGCACGAATGCCGCAGACAAAAAGAAATGTAAAATCAGCACATCCTACAGCCAGTGCTTTACTTGACTAAAGAGCATCTAAGTCACTCAGAAAACTGAGTTAAAGACCTAAGCCCAGGGCAGGTGAGATGGCTCAGCCCAAGAGACCCACATCCAAGTCTTAAGGCCCAGGTTGGAATTACAAGAACCACATGGTGAAGGGAGAAAACATGGTTGTTCAAACTGTCCTCTGACCTCTGGAGGTGTGCCTGGGGCACAATGTCCCACAACCTCCTCTCAGCAAAAGTAAATTAAAAAAATGTAAAACTCCTTTTTAAATTAGGAGAGATGGGTCAGTGGTTAAGAGCCTTACTGCTCTTGTAGACAACCTGAGTTTGGTTCCTAGCACACACAACAGCTGACTCACAATGGCTTGTGACTCCAGTTCCAGGGCATCCAATGCCCTCTTCTGCCCTCCATGGGCACCTACATGCATGTGCAGTACACAGAGAGACAAACAAAAAGTAAATGTTTCATGTATGTGTGCATGCATGTATGTATATTTGTATACCAGAGATAATGCACACCTTTAATCCCAGCACCTGGGAGGCAGAGGCAGGTACATCTCTATGAGTTCAAGGCCAGCCAGGCCTTTATAGCGATTTCCAGGACAGGCAGGGCTGTGTAGAGAGACATAAAAGAGGAAAAGGAAGAGGAAAATAAACATTTCCCTTAAAAAATTGTATTTGGATTAAGCCAGACCTAAAGGGCACATATTGCTTGTCTGTCTGTTTGTCTGTTGGGGATAGGATCTTATATATCCCACGCTGGCCTTGAACTCCCTCCCTATGTATCCAAGCATGCCTTTGAACTTCTGATTCTCCTGCCTTCACCTTCCAATACTGACATTGCAGGCATTTACTACCATGTTCAGTGTACATAGTTCTGGGAATCAAGCCCAGGATTTCATGCGTCCCAGGACATCACTCTGCCAGCTTGATCACCCTGCAGGCCATTTTCCTCCTCTTAGTTACATCTCTGGGGTATTTGTTCCCATCCACCCAGCTGATCCAATGTTTTAGAGCATTGCAGTTTCTTTTGAGTTCTGTATCCAGAACAGTTTTAAGACTGCTGGCTGAGATGATTCAGCCTCACAGAATATCCCAGTCAGGACTTGACCATAATTCTAAATTTTCTTTGGGTTCCTATAAGATTATCAGTGCTCTCAATCAGTAGGAAGTAGCCTAGAAAACTATGCCCACATTCCAAAAAAATGGATTATGAATGTTTGTCTTTGTTTAGTGTGTTGGCTACAAGCTGTTATGGATAATGGTCAGGAAAAAAGATAAACAAAGGAGATTAGATTCAAGGTTCTTGTTTTAAAAAAAGGGAGGATATATATATATATATATATATATATATATATATATATATGATAGGATAAAAGGGTAGATTATAGAATCTACTCTGAAAAGAAAAATGGGAGTATATAGATATGATCTTGTTTTAAAAAGAAAAAAAGGCCAGGTGGTGGTGGCACACGCTTTTAATTCCAGCATTAGGGAGGCAGAGGCAAGTGGAACTCCCTCAGCCTGGGAGGGAATATAGATAATAGGATAAAAGGGTAGATTATTGAATTTACTCTGAAAAGAAAAAGGGAGGATATAGATATAAGATAACAAGGTAGATTATTGAATCTACTTTTAAAAAGCAATTACTAGTTTTAAATGTTTTACATTGGATTGGACTTTTGTATATTGTATACAAATTTTGTATATTAATACAAATTTGAGGTTATTTTTGTTTAAACATGTTGTACATACATTTCCGATCTTGTTCAAGGTATTGTACCTGTACAACTCATTTAATAATGTAATGCAAATTTCTAGTCCTTGAAAATTATTATTACCAACTGTTTACGATAATAAGAAAATATAGGTTAGTAGTTAATCACAGTATAATCGAACTTTTGTCATATTAGATATTTTTTCAAGGTCAGATATATTTTAGATAGATAAGTCATCTTCAAACACTTCAGAGATCTACAGAATATGGCATTTAAGATGTTTTAATAACCTAGGTTCTTCTTTTTATGACAATGAGACAATCTACTCCTGGAAGCACCAATCCACTTCAGAGAAGATAATGGGCATCAAAGAAACTCCACATGGGGTTTATTTTCTTTGTGGCTAAAAAGGCTGGAAGGGGAGCAGCAAAGCAGAGCCCCGACAGAGACAAGACCTTAGTCTCACTTCCCTAGACTGGGACAGAACTGAGCAAGCAGGTCTCATGGAAACCACAACTTATGGGTGACCATCAGCAAGCACCCCCACAAGTCCTTCTGCTGGTCTGGCTCAGCAGACTCCCAAAGCCCTTCTGCTGGCTCAACAGATGCCCCTGCCAGACTTCTACAGGCTAAAGATAGCTTTCCCTACCCTGCTGCTGGAAGTTCCCTAACCACTAGGACCTTCCACCAATCAGCCCCCATACTAATCTTTGCTCCACCAATCAGCTCCATACCAATCTTTCCTTCACAAATCAACCCCAGATTAATCCCTTCTCTTCAAAATTCTCCTAATTCTGCTGAAAAGGAACTTCTAGGCTACTTTGGGGGTGACTCTTTTGCCACCCTAATGTTGGAATCAATAAAGTGCTCTTGCTATTGCATACATGGTTGTTGGTCTTCTTTGGGGGCTTTTCTTGGACCCTAACAGTGGCAAAAAGTAAGCCACTGGGCAAGAAAATACCCCTGCCTCAACTGTCCTAATTGGACAAGCAGGACACACAATATCCTGCTTCACAGAAGTCTGTCAAATATACTAGGCCCGTAGATTGAAAATGGATGCTCCAACATTGCAGGGGAACTTGGGGTGACTGTACAGACAGCCAGCTGTTTATGTTATTACTCACATTTTTTGGAAGTCACTTGCTTGCACTTCCTGCTTACTCAGTTAATATTATTTCCTTCTTGGGTCTCTCCGGGAGTTAAAGACTAGATAGATAGTTACGGCTATTGTTTTCCTTGTTTATCTGAGACAGAAATCAGGTTATGATAGAAAGTAAATAAGGTACAAGACTTTGGACTCACCAAGATAGGATAGATATGGAGTATTTTCTCTGAATTTGTCAAATACAAATGGACTAGTCATTGTTGATATATTTATTGCCTTACATATTGTATATACTTATTGTACTTATTGTATATAGCTTTTCTTATATTAGTTATGGCCTTCTTTTTTATTTTAGACAGAAATGGGAAATGTGGTGGCATTTCACTTATATTTTAATAAATAAAACTTGCCTGAGGATCAGAAAAGTAAAATAGCCCCACTGGTCAGCCTTATAGACCAGGCAATAGTAATATACTTTTAATCCCTGTAGCCACAGTAGTTAGCCATAGAAACCAAGCAGTGGTTTAATTCCAGTGGTGCAGGCCTTTTTTAATCCCAGCCCTAGAGAGGAATATAAGACTGGAGGAGCCAGCTCACAGACACAGTCTCATTCTGAGATTTCTGAAGGCAGGATCGCCATTTCAGACTGAAATCAAGGTAAGAGTCAGCGGCTGGATGCTTTGCGTTTTGGATCTTCAGGTTGAACCCCAGTTTCTCTCTCTGAGTTTTTATTCTTCATGCTTCACATGGTTGCGATGGATCATGGGAGTGTGAAACCCAGGGCGTCAGTGCCTGGGCCCCAGAGCCATGCTGGGCTGCAGCATGAATAATAAAAACCCAGAGACAGATATTGAGGTTCAAGCTGAAGATCAGAAAAGCAAAGCAATCAACTGCTAGAGAGACCTTTAACTTCCACCAAATCTTCAGACCAAAAGGTGAGATCCTGTCTCCACGAATCCTCAGACTCCACACGCCACTGACTTCGTGTCCCTTCCCCCTTTACAATCCTCTCTCTGCCCAGCCATATTGCTATCTCCACCTCCCTAATGCTGGAATTAAAGGTGTGTGACTCCCAAACACTGGGAATAAAGATGTGAACCACCACCACCTGGATCTGTTTCTGGATCCGATCTCACTTAGCCCAGGGTAGCCTTGAACTCACAGAGATTCACCTGCCTCTGTCTCCAGAGTCCTTGGATTAAAGGTGTGCACTACCACTCCCTGGTCTGTGTGGCTGACTTGTGTGGCTGACTAGTGTGGCTGCTTTGCCCTCTGATCTCCAAGCAACTTTTACTTATTAAAACACAAATAATACACCACTATCCTGGGCAGCTGAGGACTCTAGATTCTGGTCTCTGAGGCCAGGTGAGGGAGGAAGCCTGGGATGAGAATTTACTACTCCGTGTGTATGAAGCTCAGCATAAGGCTACAGAGGTGGGGGAGGCACTTTGGGATGAAAGGAAGCTCAACGCACAGGAAACGAAGCTGGAAAACTGGTGCGGGAAGGAATCAGGGCCAGGTCGTTTGCACAAGTCTTAGCTGACAGGCAAATGCGTTCCCTGGCAGCTGGGCAGTGGGGCTCGATGTCACCTGGGACCCTGTGACAGCCTTCTTGGTCACAGTGCTGTGCTGCAGTCTCCAGAGCATGTTGCCCTGGGACATCCCATTGTCAATGCAACCCACGAGCAGGGGCTGCTGGCTCTCCCAGGCCTCTTTCTCGGCAGCACTCTGAAAGCCAAAGGCGGATCTCAGAGCCGTCCTGAGGTCCATGGTTAAATAGGCCCGGTGTCGGTGGGGAAGAAACTGCGAACCGTGAGCCTGCCTAAGCAGAGTCCTTGCTGCCCGGTGCGGTTTTCCCCTCTGCGACTAATTTGTCATAAATGTGCTGACAAAGCGCTGCGCGGCTAATGGAAGCTGGAGGTGAAGGCCGAAGCCATCTCTCATGGGAGGAAATTAACGAGGCTACATTAAAAGCAAGAAGTGATTGAGTCAGCCCGTCCACTGCCCTGAGTTCTCGGGCCCATCTGCTGCCCTCCCCGCCCCCTCCCCTTCAGGGTGAGGAGCGAACTTGGCCTTTGGATAGAGAATGGAAGACGGTTGATCCATTCCCCCTGAAATCGCTTCACATTCCAGTTGCTCAAGGGGCCCTTCGCCCATGCTTTCAGCAGACGGCAGCTAACACTGGCAGCTGAGACTAGGAAAGGGGAGCAGGACCACGTTGGCTTTGTGTGATAGAAGCTTCGCTTGCTCAGGTGTCAACAAAAAGTGGAATGGATGCAACCGAGCACCCCAGAGGTCATAGGATAGTGCACTTTAGGAATGGTTGTGTCCGGGAACTCAAGCTATGTGTTTGGCCTTTGTCCTCTACATTGACAGCCTACAGCAAGGCCCTACCAGTCACCAGAGACTGAAGTAGGAAAACACCAGGAAAGTGTCCCACCGAGGATTCTGATTGGTTGGCAACAGGTCACATGCTTATCCTTGACCCAATCAGAGTTCAGAGCAATGAAAGGTTAGGGTGGAGCCAAATTCACTCCCTGGGTATGTGAGGTGAAGTTTCCTTGCAAAGTGTGTCCCGGGAAAGAGGGAAGCAATTGTAGACTGGAAGAAACTAGAGCCCATTCCAGCCACAGCTGTGGATGCTTCTAGAAACCCTCAGAAGTCAAGACTTTCTTAAAGGAAAGGGGGGAAAATGTTCATTTGAAAGCAGTGGGGAAGTGGAGGCACTCTAAGGGGTGGCAAAGATTCAGGCTCGGCCAAGGCCTCCCCGTGGGTCCAGGGCTGCAGGCTGGCTGCGCAGAGACAACAGGTGCAGGATACAGAGTAGCTCAGAGAACAGCTTCCCTCGGTCTCTGACTCTTCTTGTCCCGCACCAGAACGTTCTCCTCTGTCCTCTGTAGAACTCTGGGTGGTTGTGATGACCAGACTGGCATTTGCGGGAGGGTTTACTTTCCACACCAGCGCTTGTGCGTGCTAGGCGTGTGTTCTGACACTCGACGGCAGGTTTACACAGTGGAGAGCTCGCGGCACGTGCCCCGAATACTGCAGGAAACCCTACTCCACTAAGCAGGGTATATTAAACTGTTTAAGATCAGAGCAAACCAGAAGCACAATCAGCCCAGCAAACATGCATGCATTCATTTCTCTCTGCCCTTGACTGTGGACGTGGTATCACTAACTGCTTCCAGCTCCTGCCTGACTTCCCCACAATGATGGACTGTAATCTGGAATTATAAACCGAATAAATCTCCTTTCCTCCTAAATTGCTTTCAGGGTGTTTTCTCATGGTAACAGAAATGAAACTAGGCCATCTGGGTAAAGCTTTACTTACAAGGTGGATAACAAGGGATGGGGGTGGGAAACAGTGTGTGTGGGGTGTGTGTGTGTGTGTGTGTGTGTGTGTGTGTGTGTGTGTGTGTAAAGTTTCTAGGGGCTCAGGCACAAGGTGTGGAAAGGTGGGAGCTATGAGTTAAAAAAAGTTGTTTTTATTTCCCCAAATGAGAACCTATGAATTTCTAGAGGGAAAAAACTCTACCCTCGGTTTGATTCAAAGATCAGCATGTGACCCATACCTGACCAATCAGAATCCTCGGTGGGACATTTTTCTAACAGTGTTCCACTTAGAGAAGTCTCTCCACTCTTGAACTGATGACCACTAGTTGAGGGAGCCCCAAAACCAGAGAAAAGGAAGAGTCAGAGTCTGGAGAGATGGTTTGGTGGTTAAGTGTAGTGGTGCTTTTGTAGAATCCTTGGGTCTAGTGCCCAGTCCCCACATGGTGTCTAAGAACCAGTTCTGGAGGTTCTGTGACTTCTCTCCATCTCTTCAGGCACCAGGCAGCCACACGATGCACAGACACACATGCAGACAAAACACCCATACACATAAAAAAGTAAATCATCATTAAAAAAAAAAGACGTTAGAGAAGCAAAACTGGTCATGTACAGGAGTGTTCTGTAATCCAGACAGTACGGGATGGCTCCACAGACCATGGTGTCACACACTCCCTTCTCTGTCTCCCTGCAGAGCCCAGGAGACTGGGATGGAAGTGGGTCCAGCTGCTTTCTGAGGACTGTCCTTCTGTGCTCCTGTCCCTGGAAGAGCCTGGAACAGAAGGAAGCTGCCGGCCATGTGGGAAGACAGAAAAGCAGTTGGAACAGTGAAGTAGTGAATGTGTAACAGAAGGTGTGCTGGTCCTTCTTTGTCAACTTGACATAAATGAGAGTCACCTGGGAAGAGGGACCCTCATCTGAGGAGTGGCCTCCACCAGACTGACCTGGAGGAGAGTCTGGTGACTGGCATGGGAGGATCCAGCCCAGGCAGGTTGGCCTGGGGTGTACACACAAGCAGGCCAAGCAAGCCATGGGGAACAAGCCAGAAAGCCTCCATGGTCTTTGCTTCAGCGCCTGCCTCCAAGTTCCTGCCTTCAGTTCCTGCCTTCAGACTTCCCCAGACGATGGACTGTTACCAGTGAACTGAGATGACACTTTTCTCCTTAGATTGTTTTATATCATGGTCTTCGTCACAGCAACAGAAAGCAAACTAAGGCTGAAGGTTTCTCCATTTTTGTAGCAGGAAAATGGAAATCAAGAAAAACCAAGAATTAAATATTTTTGGTTTTGAATTCATGTCTATTTTTTGACTAAGTAAAATAAAATAAAATAAAACAGAAACCATCACAGTGAAGTTGGACAAGGCAAACCAACAGAAGGAAAGGAGCCCCAAGGGAAGCACAAGAACCAGAATCCCCTCACTCACACACCAGAGTCCCATAAAAATACTAATCTGAAAGCCGTAATATACATGAAGTGTTGAAAGCCAGCTTTGACAAAACCCCTACATTACAGGGTAGGAGCGTGAGGATTAGAATTATTAAGCAAAAGAAACGAAGATGTAAAAGAAATAAGATATAGAAACACGAAACAGCATCAGGAGGGACATTCAGTGAATACTGAGTCCACCTCTCTTATTTTCCACACGCTTATATATTTCACTCCAAAAGGGGAGGGGGAGGTAGCAGTCTTCATTAACACAATATAAAGAGTAGACTCGAATTCTCTGACCTTTGGTCCAGATGGAGCGGATCCACCTCTACACCCAAAATACTAATTAACCACCCTCTAAGTCAGAATCTCCCATTGTTAACACCTGTTGTTAACAACTTTGAGAGAGCAAAAATAAGCTCAGCCTCTCTGACCTCGAGTTACGGTGGAACAGGCTCACAACTGTGGGCCCTCACAATGCAGAGGACCTGGCGCAGACCCCTGTCATCCCCGTGCTTGCTGCCTCAGTCCCTGTGAGCTCATATGAGCTTTGCTCAGTTGATTCAGAGGGCCTTGTTCTCCTGGTGTCCTCCATCCCCTCCGGCTCTTACTCTCTCCACCTCTCTTCTGCAGGGTTCTCTGGGCTCTGAGGGGAGGGATTTGATGGAGACCCCTCATTTAGAGTTGTGTGTTCCAAGGTCTCTCTCTCTCTCTCTCTCTCTCTCTCTCTCTCTCTCTCTCTCTCTCTCTCTCTCTCTCTCTGCATAATGTCTGGCTCTGGGTCTCCGCATTTGTTCCTATCTGCTGCAGAAGGAAGCTTTTCTGACAATGGGTGAGCAAGGCTCCGATCTGTGAGTATAGCAGAATGTCATTAAGAGTCATTTTATTGTTATTTTGTTTTAGACTAGTATCTGGTTTTACCTAGGTTTCTGGGATATCTGGTCGCTGATTCATGGTCATCCAAGGAGTGTCAGGTATGGGTCCCATCTTGTAGAATGGGCCTTAAGTCAAATCAGACATTGGTTGGTTACTCTCACAACCTCTGTGCCACCATTGCCCTAGTATAATTTTCAGGTAGATCAGATTGTAGATGGAAGGTTTTGTGCCTAGGTTGGCGTTTATGTCTCTCTTTTGGTAGCCTGCAGAGTACCTTCCCACATTAAAAACACTAGAACTTGAGCCTGAGGTTTTATGTAAGCACCAGTTCAACTTCTCCACGTCCAATGAGTTGTATGGATGTTGTCTTCAGCAATGGGGCCTTGATGTCGGTTATGGAGAGCAACCTATTGTCTTGGCAACAGCCTGGGTTGTCATTGTATGTAGGAGGGCCACTGATTTTTGTGAGTTAGTTTTGTATCCAGCCTCTTTGCTGAAAGTGTTTATCAATTGCAGGAGTTCACTGGTGGAATTTTTTTTTTTTTTTTTTTTTTTTTTGGTTTTTCGAGACAGGGTTTCCCTGTAGTTTCTAGAGCCTGTCCTGGAACTAGCTCTTGTAGACCAGGCTGGCCTCAAACTCAGAGATCTGCCTGCCTCTGCCTCCCGAGTACTGGGATTAAAGGCGTGCGCCACCACTGCCTGGCTCGCTGGTGAAATTTTTAGGGATACTTATATATACTATCATATTATCTATAAATAAACAGATTTTTAATTCTTCATTTCCAATTTGTATCCCATTGATCTCCTTCAGCTGTCTTGTTGCTCTAGCTAAGACTTCAAGTACTACATAAAATAGATATGAAGAGAGTGGACAACCTTGTCTGGTTCCTGGTTTTAGTGGAATTGCTTTGGGTTTCTCTCCATTTAAGGTGATGATGTTTGTGGCCTTGCTGTAAAGCACCTTTATTATGTTGCTGTTTGTCCCTTGTATCCCCAGTCTCTCCAGGACTTTTATCATGAAGGAGTTTTATCACAAAGGAGTGTTGAGTTTTATCAAAGGCCTTTTCTGCATCTAATGAGATGATAGTGTGGTTTTTTTTTTCAGTTTATTTATATGACAAATCACATTTATTGATTTTTATATATTGAATCATCCCTGCATCTCTAGGATGAAGCCTACTTGATCATGGTAGATGATCATTTTTATGTGTTCTTAGATTCTGTTTGTGAGTATTTTATTGAGAATTTTTGCATCTATATTCAAAAGGCAAATTGGTCTGTAGTTCTGTTTCTTTGTTGGGTTTTTATGTGGTTTGGGTTTCAGGAGAACTGTGGCCTCATTAATGAGTTGGGCAATGTTTCTTCTGTTTCTATTGTGTGGAATAATTTGAAGAGTATTGGCATTAACTCTTCTTTGAAACTCTGGTAGAATTTTGCACAAAAACAAAACAAAGCAAAAAATCATCTGTCTCAGGGACTTTTTTAGTTGTGAGGCTTTTAATTACTGCTTCTATTTCACTAGGAGTTATAGTATGTTTATATTGTTTATCTGCTCTCAGTTTAATTTTGGTAAGTAATACCTTTGGAGAAAATTATCCATTACTTTTAGATTTTCCAATTTTGAGAAATACATATTTTTTAAAGTATGTCCTTATGAGGGCCAAGATTTCCTCACTGTTGTTATATCCTCCTTTTCATTTCTGATTTTGTTAATTTGTATGTTATCTTCCTGCCTTTTAGTTAGCTTGGATAAGGGTTTGTGTGACCTACTGATTTTTCTCAAAGAGTCAACTCTTTGTTTCACTGATTCTTTGTATTGTTCTCTTTCTTTCTATTTTATTGACTTTGGCGCTGTGGTCGATTATTTCCTGGTGTCTACTCCTTTTGGGTGTGGTTCTTTATTCTTCTTGTTCTAGATCTTTCAGCTGCGCTGCTAACTCACTAGTTTTTTGTGTAGACACGCAGTGCTATGAACTTACTTCATAGAACCTCTTTCATTATGTGCCATAAGTCCGGGTATGTTGTGTTTTCATTTGCGATGAATTCTAGAAAGTCTTTCATTTCTTTCTTTATTTCTGTCTTGACCAATTTTTCATTCAGTAGAGAGTTGTTTGGTTTCCAAGAGTTTGTAAGGTTTCTGTTGTTCTTGATATGCAGCTCTAATCCATGGTGATCTGATAGGATGTAGGGAGTTATTTCAATTTTCTTGTATCTCTTGAGACTTGCTTTGTGTCATGCAAGTGGTCAGTTTTGGAAAAAGCTCCATGAGGTACAGAAGTAATGTATATTCTTTGGGTGAAATGTTCTGTAAATAACTGTTAGCTCCGTGTAGTTTATGACAGCCTTTCTGTTTAGTTTTTGTCTGGATGACCTGTCTACGGTGAGAGTGGGGTACTGAAATCTCCCACTATCAGTGTATGAGGGTCATTATGAGATTCAAGCTGTAGTGGTGTTTCTTTTACAGACTTGGGTGCCCTTGTGTTTGGACCATAGTGGTTAAGAATTGAGATGCCATCTTGGTGGATTTTTCCCTTGATGACTGTGTGTTATCCTTCCCGTCTCTTTTAATTTGCGTTTTTGTTTGAAGTCTATTTTGTTAGATATTAAAATGGTTACACCAGCTTGTTTCCTTAGGTCCATTTGCTTAGAATATCTTCTTTCAACCCATTACTCTGAGGTGAGATGTACCCTTTGCGGTATGCTTCTTGTATGCAGCAGAAGGATGGATCATGTTTTCACATCCATTCTGTTAGTCTGTGTGTCTTTTTGTTGGGGAATTGAGACCATTGATATTGAGAGGTATCAATGATTGCTGGTTCCTGTTATTTTGTTGTTGCTATGGGTGGTGGTGGTGGGGGGTGTGTGTGTGTACATGTTTTCCTTCTTTTGATTTTGCTGGTCTGAAATTATTTATTCCCTGTGTTTTCATGGCTATAGTTAACCTTCTTAAGTGAGAGTTTTCCTTCTAGCATCTTCTGTATGACTCACTTTGTAAATAAATATTGCTCAAATTTGGTTTTATCATGAAATATCCTATTTTTTCCATTTATAGCGATTGAATTTTTTTCTGGATATAGTGGTTTAGACTGGTATCTGTGGTCTCTTAGGATCTGTAGCACATCCAACCAGGCCCTTATGGCTTTTAGAGCCTCCATTGAGAAATCAAATAATTATAATAAGTCTACCTTTATATGTTACTTGGTCTTTTCCATTTTAGATTTTAATATTCTTCCTTTGCTCTGTATGTTTTCAGTGTTTTGATTATTATATGCTGAGCAGCCTTTCTTTTCTGGTCCAATCTATTTGGTGTTCTGTATGCTTCTTATACTTTGATAGGTGCCTCCTTCTTTAGTTTAGGGAAATTTTCTTCTATAATTCTGTTGAAAATATTTCCTGGGCCTTTGATCTGGTTTTCTTCCTCTATTCCTATAGTCCTTAGATTTGGCCTTTTCACAGAGTTCCAGATTTCCTAGATGTTTTGTGTCTTGAGTTTTTTTTTTTTAGATTTAATATTTTCTTTGAATGGTGTGTCCATTTCTTCTACTGTATCTTCAACATCTGAGATTCTCTCTTCTATCTCTTGTATTCTATTGGTAAAGCTTGCCTCAAATTCCTGCATTTTTCATTTCTATATTTCCTTCAGTTTGGATTTTCTTTATTGATTCTATTTTCAGATTTATTCACTTCTTTGCACTGTGTGTATTTTCCTTCCTGGCTTCCTTTAGGAAATTTATTCATTTCCTCTTTAAGGACCTATGTCATCTTCATATAGGCCGTTTTAAGGTCTTTTTCATATGCTTCAGTTATGTTGCAATATGCATGGCCTGCTGGCTTGCTGGGCTCTAGTGGAGACACATTGTCCTGACTGTAATTGATTGTATTTTTACGCTGGTATCTAAGCATTTGGGACTAGGATGATTATAGGTCTAGGTGCTTGTCTTAGGGTTTCTATTGTTATGAAGAGACACCATGACCACAGCAACTCTTTAAAGGAAAACATTTCATTGGGGTGGCTCACTTACCGTTCAGAGGTTTCATCTATTGTCATCATGGCAGGAAGCATGTCCACATGCAGGTGGACATGGTGCAGGCAAAGTAGGTGAGAATCCTCCAACTTGCAGGCAACAGTCTCTAACAAATTAGAGACCTCAAAGCATGTCCCCACAGTGACCCACTTCATTTACCAAGGCCAAACCTCCCAAAGGAGCCTTTCCCTATGAGCTTATGGGGCAATTACACTCAAACTACCACAGTACTGATATCTGCTTTTTTCTTTGTAGGATGGGTGTTTTGTTCCCTGGTTGAAGTATGATCAGAGACAGAAATTGGGGTTCAACCTAAAGGTCAGAGATACAAAACAGTAAACAATGACTCTTAATACGACCTCAGTCCGAAATGGCCATCCTGCCTCCAGGGATCCTCAGAATGAGACTGTGTCTGTAAGCTGGCTCCTCTCGTTTTATAATCCTCTCTAGGATTAAAGGCCTGCACCGCCCAGTTTCTATGGCTAACTACTGTGGCTACAGGGATTAAAGGTGTGTTACTACTGCTTGGTCTATAAGGCTGACCAGTGGGACTGTTTTACTTTTCTGATCCTCAGGCAAGTTTTATTTATTAAAATATAAGTGAAATGTTGCTACATTTCCCCTTTTTGTTTAAAATAAAAAAGGCTATAACTAGTATAAGAAAAACTATATACAATAAGTGCAATAACTATGTACAATGTATATAGGCAATAAGTACCTCAACAATGTCTAGTCCATTTACATTTGACAAATTCAGTGAAAATACTCCGTGTCTATCTTATCTTGGTGAATCCAAAGTCTTGTACCTTATTTACTTTCTATCATAACTTGCTTTCTGCACTAGGTAAACAAGGAAAGCAATAGCTATAACTATCTAGTCTTTAACTCCTGGAGAGACCCAAGAAAGAAATAATATTAACTGAGTAAACAGGAAGTGCAAGCAAGCAACTTCCAAAAGATGTGAGTAATGACAGAAACTTCTCACTGCCTGGATAGTCACCCAAAATTCCTCTGCATCTCCATCTTCAGCCTACAGGCCTAGCGTATCCAACAGACTTTTCTGTGAAGCAGGATATTCTGAAGGGCTGTCTCTCCTTGTCTTGATGATGTTTGACAGTCACTTTCTTTTGTGTCCTGCTTGTCTAATTAGGACAGCATACTGTCAGTAGTCAAGGCAGGGACATTTTCTTGTCCAGCAAATTACTTTTACCACAAAGAAAGTAAATTCCATGTGGGATTTCTTCAATGCCTTTTATCTTCTCTGAAGTAGATTGGTGCTACCAGGAGCAGGAATGTCTTACTGTCATAAAAAAAGAAGAACCTAGGCTATTAAAATATCTTAAATGCCATATTCTGTAGATCTCTGAAGTGTTTGAAGATAACCTGTCTATCTAAAATATATCTTTGCTTGACCTTGAAAACATACCTAATGTGATTACAAGTTTGTTTATACTAGGTGATTAACTACTAAGCTAGACTTCCTTATTATTCTAAACAGATGGTAATAATATTCAAGGACTAGAAATCTGCATTACATTGTTAAATGAGTTCTATAAGTACAATACCTTGAATAAGAGTAGAAATATATGTACAGTATGTTCTAATAAAATTAATCTCAAATTTGTATCAATATACAATTTATATACAATATACAAAAGTCCAATTCAATGTAAAACATTTAAAACTAGTAGTTGCTTTTTAAAAGTAGACTCAAAAAATATACCTTTTTATCTTATCTATATCCCCCCTTTTTATTTTCAAAACAAGAATCTAACTTCCTTTGTTCAGTTTTTTCAATTATCCATAACAATTTGTAACCAACACATTAAACAAAGACAAACATCCATAATCCATTTTTTGGGAATGTGGGCACAGTTTTCCAGGCTACTTCCTACTGGTTGGAGGCACTGATAATCTCATGGGGACCCAAAGAAAATTAAGGATTATGACCAAGTCTTGGCTGGAATATTCTGTGAGATGGATCATCTCAGCCAGCGTCTTGAAGCTGTTCTGGATGTAGAACTCAGAGGAAACTGCAGCAGAGGTCCTTTAAATGTTGGATCATCTGGGCCATCTGCTCCTATTGGAGATTCTTCAGGAGGTCTTGTTTGATCAAACCATATTAGCAGGTAAGGAATCCACAGCTTTCTATCCTCTGTGGAAAGAAAAGCAGAACCTCTTTTCTAAAGTAGCATGTCCTTAGACTTAATTTTTGAAGTCAAGATACCTTATATATATATATATATATATATATATATATATATATATATATATATATATATATGTTTAGTTTAACAGCCTGTAGTTAGCTCATTCACAGTCAAAAATTTAAAGAAAATACAATAATATACATAATCCAGACTCTCTGTATATTCTCCATCTTTATGTGACTTTTTTTCTTTATTTCTTTTACTTTTATTTTTTAAATTTTGGCTTTCTGAGACAGGGTTTCTCTGAGTATCTTTGGCTGTCCTGGATCTCACTCTCTGTTCCAGGCTGGCCTCAAACTCACAGAGATCTACCTGCCTCTTCCTCCCAAGTGCTTGGATTAAAGGTATGTGCCACCATGCCCATCTACTCTTAAGGACTTTTATCCTTTTTATTTTCTCTCCCAAGCCTATGTATATTCTTAAACACACTGCAAACTGTTTAGAAGATTTTTTTTCACCTGAATCTGTGTTTACTGTATATATCTATCTTTTTCTGACCACATGAGTCTTTAATCTGCTAATATGACTAGGATTAAGGCTGTGGCTTTAGTGGCTGGCTCCACCCCATTCCTTAGCTTTTTGAAAGTCTGGCTTCATGACAGAGGTACTGGTGGGAGCCTCATTTATTGTCACAACTCTGTGGAGTTTCTAGGTCCATGCCACCACCAAGAAGCCTGATGCTAGCTGCTCACAAACACCATTTAAGTGTTTGGTGGCAAAAGCTCTTAAAATAGCTGCGAGGTTTTGATCAGGAGAGGAAGCTCATCTGGGGTGAATGGGAGTTGGGAACGATAGCTTTTCCCCCTACCCAGGTAGCTAGGTTTAGGTCCTCAGTCTGGCCTGTGCCAGTGACTAAAAAGCCTCAGACAAATGGCTTTTTCATGAATTCATGCCCCACACTGGGCACCAAATGAAGCACAATTAATAAAAACTTGAGACAGAAATTGGGGTTCAACCTAAAGGTTAAACAAGCAAAAAGGTTAGAAAAGCAAAATAGTCAAAAACTGGCTCTTACCTCTACCTCATTCCAAAATGGCGATCCAGCTTCCAGGAATCTCAGAATGAGACTGTAACGAGCTGTCTTCTCCTGTCTCATATTTCTCTCTCGGACTAGGATTAAAGATGTGTTACCACTGCCTGGTCTGTAAGTCTGGCCAATGGAGCTATTTTACGCTCTGATCTTCAGGCAAGCTTTATTTATTAATACAAATGAAATGCCATTACACTTGGTTTCCGTTTCCTGTCTGGATTTTAGAAGAGTATAACGTTTATCTATTTCCTGGTTGGAAAGTTTCTGTTGACCTATTTCCCTGGTCTCTTCAGTTGGTATATTCCCAGAGGATGCCAGCTGGTGCTGGAGGCTGGGATATTGGGATGAGCTGGGGGAAGGAAGGTTGGAGGAGAAGAATTTTGTGATCCATTGGGCATGGGGACAAAGAGGAAAGACAGCCATAACAGGTTTTCTGCTGTTGGGAGCAGTGAGACCCCAGATCCTGAATTTCTTGTAATCCCTGATCTGAGTGCCCACAGCTGCTCTGAGCACAAGACCTTCAGGAGTTCCTAATGGCAGGAGAGTGGTTTCTGGTGGGTTTGGCTGGGGCATGGCTATCTCTATATAATCTGCCCCTGAACACAATAAAGGGGGCATTCTTGGGGAATTCAAGGATGACCCATGTCTCTGTCTGTCTGTGTATTTTAACCTCCTGCCCCTTGCCCGAAGATGGTTAACAGGGCTCAAGCGCACCGAACGCAGACACGGGGGCATGGTGCGTGGCAATTAGAGGTTCCACCGAGATATTGGAAACTAGGGAACGCTGAGAGGTCGCCCTCAGAAGGTGAGGGTGGATTGGAGTATATGTGTTAATCCTGACGTCCTTCGCTCGGTTTTGGTTCCAGGAAGTCCAACTGAGAAAGAGGGGTAAACGAACAGGGTTGTCCCTGGCCAGAGGGGACTTATGTATTGGGAAAAGATAGAAAGAAAGTATATAGCTTAAAAAGAAATGTGTACAGATGTATGATATGTTGATTGTGTTGTCTTTTGTGTTCTGGACTGGAGAAAGACATTTGATTCTAGGAACTGCTAAGAAAGGTATCTTGACTTTAAAATATGGGCTTAAGAATTTGATGTTTTGGAAAGGAGGTTCTGTTTTTGTCTCCACAGATGATGAGAACCTAAGGATTTATTTGAAATCCATGTGGTTTGAATCCCTGAGACCTCCTGTAATGTTGCAGTGGAGTGTGAGCAGCAGTGGCTCCAAGGCCAAGCGGCTCCAGGCGGCCAGCGCTGAGGGGCTGCGACGCGTGCAAACCTCGGGACCTGCCTCGAGAACCAACGAGGCAAGAACGCTAGGCCCGCTTCCAGTGAGGGCCTCAGGGCGCAGAAGCGCAGCACAACCGCGACCCGAGTCTGAGCGCTACTGGAAAATGGCAGTAAATTGTAGTAAATTCCCCTAAGAATGCAGCATCCCAGCTCAGCAGGAAGTAGCCAGAGATATTGACAACGCCCAAATTCCCTAAGTGGGGCCCCTTCAGTGGTTGCAGAGCAGCAAGCCTGCTTCCCTGAGTTCTGCTCCACTTCATGCACCAGTTTGGACTCAGAACGAACGCAGCTGGGGCTAGAAGGCAGCTGGAGCAGAGCTTTGCTAGGTGGCTGTGGTGGAAGGCACATTGCCTCAGCCCAGTCGGTGCCTAGCCTGGCGGATGCCACAGCAGTGCCCGAAGTACATGTTACCTGGAGATACTGACCCCTCATCCCCCCGAATACTTAGGATCAGACACTGTTTTATAAAATTTTTTTGCCACGCACCGTGCCCCCATGTCTGCGTTCGGTGCGCTTGAACCCTGTTACCGATCTTCGGGCAAGGGGCAGGAGGTTAAAATACACAGACACACACAGACAGACAGCGACACGGGTCATCCTTGAATTCCCCAAGAATGCCCCCTTTATTGTGTTCAGGGGCAGATTATATAGAGATAGCCATGCCCCGCCAAACCCACCAGAAACCACTCTCCTGCCATTAGGAACTCCTGAAGGTCTCGTGCTCAGAGCAGCTGTAGGCACTCAGATCCGGGATTACAAGAAATTCAGGATCTGGGGTCTTACTGCTCCCAACATCTCCCCCCTAAATTTTTTATAGTGTGACCATATCAGACTCGGGACTTTTAGGAGTAGCTTTGCCATGACCCCAGGAGCAGCCAGAAACCACTCTCCTGCCATCAGGAACTCCTGAAGGTCTTGTGCTCAGAGCAGCTGTGGGCACTCAGATCAGGGGATTACAAGAAATTCAGGATCTGGGGTCTCTCTGCTCCCAACATTCTGCTACCCAGCTGGGGAGGAGACTGGGGGATGGAGTGTATAAGAGCAGAAGGAGAGGTGAAGATCTGCACTGCCTGCCTGCGTTTCTGGTAGGAGTAGCCTGTGGGTTTGCAGGGGCGCCTGCTGGGGTTGGGGCAAAGTGATGAACGGTGGTGGAGGTTAGAAGGGGAAGGTCTGTGTTAGCCACGGGGGCTGGAGCAATAGGGCAGGGGTGGCTCCCATGTCCTGCTGCTGAGCTGGGGATGAGGCTGGGCACTGGGTCAGGTGGCAGAGAGGGAGGTGAAGATCACAGTCCCCAGATCTGCTTCCCTGGCAAGAGGGGTAGAATTTTAAATGATTGACTTATATTTTAAGTATTTTGTTCTGAAGGTTCCATGTGTGCTGGTCGGAGGACAATTTGTGGGTGCCAGGGATCAAACTCAGGTTGTCAAACTTGGTGGCAAGCTTCTTTGCTTGTGAAGTCATCTTGAATCCCAGTCAAGAATTTTAAAACTATACCTAGGCATTTGTTTAAAAAAAAAAAAAAAGTTATTCTGGGTGGTGGTAGCATATGCCTTTAGGAGGCACCTAGGTGGATCTCTGTGAGTTCAAGGTCAGCCTGGTCTATAGAGCGAATTCCAGAACAGAAAAGGCTACACAGAGAAACCCTGTCTCAAAAAGCAATGCAAAACAAAACAGCAACAACAAAAAACAAACAACAACAAAAAGTTAGAGTTGCTGCCCAGTAGGTGGAACTTGGAATTAAGACACAAAGAACTTTTTGCCAGTGTTTTCGTTTGTTGGTTGGTTTTTTTTTTGTTTTTGTTTTTGTTTTTGGTTTTTTTTTTTTTTTTTTTTGTTTTTTTTTTGGTTTTTCGAGACAGGGTTTCTCTGAAGCTTTTTTAGAGCCTGTCCTGGAACTAGCTCTTGTAGACCAGGCTGGCCTCGAACTCACAGAGATCCGCCTGCTTCTGCCTCCCGAGTGCTGGGATTAAAGGCGTGCGCCACCACCGCCCGGCTGTTGGTTGGTTTTTTAATTGGGGGAGGGAGCTTTCTCAGGTGCTACGTGGAGATCCTCTAACCACAGAGATCTGCCCTGAAAAGTGATTCCACCCTCCTCCCTGTCCTCCACTCCACTCTGCCCACTCTCCTCCCCACCCCTGTAGCAGCCTGCCTGCAGAGGCCTCTCCTCCATCCATATGGCCATTCCCTAGGGGCTACTCCAAACCTGACTTAGAGGCCCCATCCAGCTCCCCACTCCCAATAAACACATTCTACCCAGGATCCCCAGTGAACACACCTGGCAGGGACTCAGGTAGGTGAATCATACTGTCTTCCTGTCCTCCATCAAGATTTCTCTATTTCTACTCTCAGTCCAGTAACTGCTTGATTACAGGTGCGACCCCCTCCAAGCCTGCTTGCAGGAGCCCCACCACCACCTCAACTCCATTTCCTGGAGACTCCAATTCTTGGTTCAGATCCAGGGTCCCCCAGCCCTTTCATTCCTGTCTCTCCAAACAATTCATTGCCTTACTGCAACATACTGGCAGTATCCCCCTTCCACCATTCCCCCAGCTCCTTGGGCACCCTGCCTCTAGGTGTGCACAGGATCCCCTTAGCTCTTCTTTGAGCCCTGCTCAGTCTTATCACCTAGCCCACCTCTATTCCTCTCTGCCATCCAGCACTATGCAGAATCATGCAGAATCCCCTGCTACCAGGCAACCTACCACCTTCACACTTTCCTAAGAATCAAAGAATAAAAAAAAAACGAATGAAATTTAGCCCTGGCAATGCTGAAGCATGCATGGGCAGCCCGTAGATGGTGGTTCTGCTGAACTTGTCCATATTGGGTTTCATGGTCTAAGTTGATGAGGATGACTGACCAGGTCTCTTCCTCAAGAGGGCACCAGATCTCAGTATAGAGGGTTGTGAGCCACTTGAACTCAGGACCTTTGGAAGAGCAGACAGTGTTCTCCAGCCCAGAGAATGCAACAGAAATGTTCCAAGGAATGGAACACCCGCTCAACAAAGACAAGACCATTATCAACAATCATCTCATCCCAACCCCAGATGCCTAGACACCAGCATGAAAACATAGTCATAGCAGCCAGCACAACATGTCTCCATTAGAGCCCAGCAACCCTACTACAGAAGGTCCTGAGAACTGCAGTCTAGCCGAGGCACAACTCCAGGTCTTCAAAGTAACACAATTATAGCACAATTAAGGACCTTAAAGAGGACATGAATAAATTCCTTAATGAAGTCTGCAAAAACACAAACGAGCAGTAGAATAAAATTATGAAAATAATTCAACACAGGAAAATAGAAATGGAATCTTAAAACTGAAACCAAGATGAAAACTGGAGATGGAAAATTTAGGAAGTCAAACAAAAACATACCTAACCATAATAAAGACTATTTACAGCAAAGCCACAGCCAACACCAACTTAAATGGAGAGAAACTCAAAGCAATTCCACTAATACAAGGCAAGATTATCCACTCTCTCTGTACCTAGTCAATACAGTACTTGAAGTCTTAGCTTGAGAAATAAGACAACTTGCAGGGTATGCTGGTATATGTCTTTAATCCCAGCACTCGGAAGTTAGAGGTAGGCGATCTCTGTGAGTTCAAAGCCAATCTGGGCTACAAAACGAGAAATAAAACAAATGAAGGAGAACAAGGGGATACAATTAGAAAAGAAAGAAGTCAAAGTCTCTTTATTTGCAGATGATATGATTTTACATATATATGATCATAAAAATCCCACCAGGAATATTGTCCTGCTGATAAATACATTCAGCAAAATAGCAGGATACAAGACTACCACACAAAAAACAGTATCCTTCCTATATACAAATGATAAATGGACTGAGAAAGAAACCAGGAAAACAACACCTTTCAGAATGGCTTCAAATAATATAAAATACTTTGGTATAACTCTAACCAAGCAAGTGAAAGATTTGTATGATAAAAACTTCAACTCTTTGAAGAAAAAAAAATAAAGAAAATACCAGAAGATGGAAAGCTCTCTCTTGCTCAGATTGGTAGGATTAACACAGTAAAAATGGTTGTTCTACCAAAAGCAATCTACAGGTTTAATGCAATTTCCATCAAAATTCCAACACAATTCTTCTCAGAACTTGAAAAGACAATTCTCAGCTTCATATGGAAACACAAAAAAAGCAGGATAGCTAAAACAATCCTGAATAATCATCCTGGAGGTCTCATCATCCTGACTTTGAATAAGAGCCTCATGATACTGGCAATAAAGCAGACACATTGGTCAATGAAATTGAACTGCAGAGCCAGATGTAAGTCCACACACCTATGGACATTTGGCCTTTGACACAGAAGCAAAAAATATACACTGGAAAAAAGAAAGTATCTTTGACAAATAGTGCTGGTCAAACTGGATGGTTGCATGTAGAAGAATCCTAATTAGATCCATACTTATTACTTTGCATAAAACTCAACTTCAAATGGATCAAAGACCTCAACGTACAACCAGATACACGGAACCTGAGAGAGATAGTGGGGAGCAGCCCTGAACTCATTGGCACAGGAGAAGACTTTCTGAATAGGACACCATAAACACAGGCGATAAGATCAATGATTAATAAATGAGACCTCATAAGACACTTCTGTAAGGCAAAGGACACCATTAATGGAACTAAGCAGCAGCCTACAGAGCGGGAAAATACTTTATCAATTGTGCATCTGATAGAGGACTAACATCCAAAATATATAATGAACTCAAGACACTATACATCAAAAAATAAAACCCAATTAACAATAAGGTACAGATGTAAACAGAATTCTCAAAAGATCAAACACAAGTGGCTGACAAAAAATGTTCGACTTCCTTACCATCATGAAAACGTAAATCAAGACTGCCTCAAAATTTAATCTTACACTGATATGAGAATCCCCTCTCTATGCTGTGAATATGTTTCATTACCATTGGTTAATAAAGGAACTGCTTTGGTCCTATAGCAGAGCACAATATAGCCAAGCAGGAAATCTGATATATAGAGAGAGTAGACAGAGTCACAGAGATTCCATGTAGCTGTCAAAGGAGACAGGTGCTCTGGAACCTTACCAGCAAGCCTCTTGGTAAAATATAAAATAATTGGAATGGTTTAATTTAAGATGTAAGAGTTACTTAATAAGAAGCCTAAGCTATTGGCCAAGCAGTGTTGTAATTAATATAGTTTTTGTATAAATATTTTTAATCTGGGCAGCAGGGAAACAAACCAGCAGCCTCTGCCTATAGAATGGCGCACCAACTACATCCACAGAAAACCTAAGAGAGCTTGGAAAGGAATTCTAGACACAAAAGAACAGAGTTTAGTGCAGCTTCTTGGTAGCCACATTTTGGGGGGGAGGAGATAGGCTCTGTTTGCTGATGGTGAGCAGGGGCACCACAGGACCTTTAAGAGACGACTTCCTGACTCAGCTTTGGTAGTGAAGGCTGCACAGCTTCTTTAGGGGAGGGTTTCCTGGTTTCCTGGTTTGTGCTAGCTGCACAAACTGTTCTGGCTCTTTCAGGAGACTGAGAACTTAAATGAGGTCTGTGAACAACATGTTACAAATTGCTTAATGGTGACACAGACCCTCTGCAATCTTGGAACTGGGGCAATGTACATGGCTCTCAGAGGCAGTGAACATGCCTCCACCGTGTTGGACTGGTCAGAGCCAACAGGCAGGGATGCAGAGTTGGTCCTAGCCATGCCCACTTAGCATCAAAAAAAAAGGTCTCCTGGTCAAAAAATAATTACAGTTATACACGCAATAAAGACAAATTCAGATGAAAATGACCTCTAAATGGGTCACAGTGTTGGATAAATGTATGTAGACTTGAGAGAGAGGAAAAAGAATATAGGCAGTTAAATATAAAAGAGTACAGACAGTCATAGATTAAATGAGTAAAGATAATAAATACTAAACTCAGGGCTGGAGAGATGGCTCAGTGGTTAAGAGCACTGACTGCTCTTCCAGAGGACCTGCGTTCAAGTCCTAACACCCACATGGCAGCTCACAACTGTCTATAATGGCAATATCTAACATCCTCAGACAAACATACATATAGTGAAAACACCAATGCAAATAAAATAAAAATAAATACATTTAAAATAAATAAATACTAAACTCATAGAAAAAATAATAAAGAAAAATAAACCATGTAAAGATGGAATATACAGAGTCTGGATTATGTATATTGGGTTTTCTTTGAATTTTTTGACTGTGAATGAGCTAAGTACAGAGAGGCATTTCATTGTACAGACTGCTAAGCTAAACCAACATATATATTTTAAAGGTATTTTGATTTCAAAATTTGAGTCTAAGGCTATGTTATTTTGGAAAAGAGGTTCTACTTTTGTTTCCACAGAAGATGTGAATCTGTGGATTCCTTCCAGGTTAATGTGGTTTGATGAACCAAGATCCCTGAAAGGTCCCCACAAACCCTAAAAATACTTCACCAAAGAAAAAAAATAGGAAGCAGTTTGGAGAGAACTATGCCCAAATTCTCAAATATTGTTGATAAATGTTTGTTTACATTTAAAGGGGGATATGCTATAGAGATGGATACTCTGCATTGATGTGGATCTTGGTCTACTGATACAAATTTAAGGTTGATTTTGTTATATGTATATTTCTGCTTGCTTAAGGTATTGTATTGTGAAGCTCATTTAAAAATGTAATGTATAATTAAGAAATACAGGTCAATAGGTAGTCATTTATAATAGTCAAGTTTGTAGTCTTGTTAAGTTTTCTAGATGAACAGAGATATATTTCAGATTGATAGGTATTTTTCAAACCTTTCAAAGACTAACAGAAATGACATTTAAAATGTTTAAGAAAGCCGGGCGGTGGTGGCGCACGCCTTTAATCCCAGCACTCGGGAGGCAGAGGCAGGCGGATCTCTGTGAGTTCGAGGCCAGCCTGGTCTACAAGAGCTAGTTCCAGGACAGGCTCTAAAAAAAAAAAAAAAAAAAAAAAAAAAAAAAAAAAAAAAAAAAAAAGCTGCAGAGAAACCCTGTCTCGAAAAACCAAAAAAAGAAAAAAGAAAAAAAAATGTTTAAGAACTTAGTACTTTTCATGACAATGAGACATATCTGCTTCTGGCAGTAATAATCTACTTCATGAGGATGATGGGCATCCAAGAGGCTCCTTATGGAGTTTGTTAACCATTTGGGCAAGAAACTACTTTTGCCTTGACTGCTTGATGTTATGTTATATGAACTGGACAAGCAGGACTCACAGGAAAATGACTGTTGGACTTGCCTAAAGGTGAGACCATCCTTCAGGGTTCCTGCTTCATGGAAGAGTCTGCTAGACATTCTGTGCCGGGAGCAAAGACCTGTATTTTGAGACCTGCATTTTGTTTACAGCCATCTTAAGATCACAAATTAAGAAAAATATTTACCTCTATCCCCTCTGAAGGGTCTAGGAAATCAACCTGGTATCTTATCTCCTAGCAGAGACCTGCAGGCACCAGGCTCCAGAACCTATTAGCATTTTCCTTGGTTAGTCAACAATCACAGACCCTCAGCATTTACTTATCAGCTGGGGAGTCTCCGGACCATTCCAGCAGACCTGAGCTTCCTGACACCCTCTCCTTCCCCCTGACACCTTTCCCTTCCCCGCTTTGCCAGTTTGCTATATAACAGCTTCTGAGGAAATAATAAATGGGACAGCTTGATCAGAAATCCTGTCTTGCCTTCATTTCTCGTGTCTCTTGTCTCCTTTCGTTCCTCTCCACTAGGTTTATCAGGGACCCCCGTTCATATCCTGCTGGCCGGGATAAATGGTGCCCAACATGGCAATTGTTTATTCTGCAGGACAAAGAAGAAAGTAATTGACAAACCGTCAATATAGATGAAATTGTCTTTTAAATTTCCTGCTTCCTGAAAAGTTTGCCAGATACTTTGGGCCTGTAGGCTGAATACAGATGCCCCAATGGTACAGAAGAACTTTGGGTGACTGTCCAGGCAGCAAGATGTCTCTGTCAATTCTAGAGTTTTGGAAGTTGCTTGCAATGCACTTCCTGTTTATTTAGATAATATATCTTTTTGGGGTCTTTGATGGAGTTGAAGAAAGATAGTTATAATTATAAAAAGAGATTAAATATAAAACTTTAGACTCACAAAGATAGGATAGACAATAGAGTATTTTCCTTAATTTGTCAAATATAAATGGACTAAATATTGTAACTATAACTCTTGCTTGATAACTGTTTTGTTGTGTGTAATCTTGCTATGTTAAAGTTCAAACCTTTCCTTTCATTTAGACAGAATGGTGGAGGTGATGAGGAATTCCCCTCTGTATGCTGTGAATATATTTTATTACCATTGGTTAATAAAGAAGCTACTTTTGGGCCTATAGCAGAGCACAATATAACCAGGTGAGAAATCTGATATAAAGAGAGAGCAGGAAGAGTCAGGGAGATGCCATGTAGCTGCTGGAGGAGACAGATGCTTCAGAACCTTACCAGTAAACCACAAGCCTCGAGTTAAAATATAAAATAATAGGAATGGGTTAATTTAAGATATAAGAGTTACTTAATAAGAAGCCTAAGCTATTGGCCAAGCAGTGTTGTAATTAATATAGTTTCTGTGTAATTATTTCAGATCTGGGAGGCCAGGAAAAGAACAACAAGTCTCTGCCTACATTACACCCATCAGAATGACCAAGATCAATAAAACATGTAAAAACATGTTAAGGATTTAGAGGCAAGGGGAACACATCCTTTGCTAGTGGAAGTGCAGACTTGTACAGCCACTGTGGAAAGCAGTGGGCAGTTCCTTTTGTTTTATCCTTGTCTTTATTTGTCCATTTACTTAAGAGAGAGAAAAGGACAGCATGGAGTTGGGAGGGTGGGGAGAGTATGGGAGGAGACCGGGGAAGGGAAACTGTGATAGGAATATATTGTATGAAAATAACTTTATTTTAAATAAAAACTTTAAATAAAAAGAAGGGTAAAGTGCTGATAGTGGCTGGGGCCTACCTGCAAGCCTTCAGTCACCCTGCCACACATGCCTGAGCCCTGCCCCCACCGGGCCCTGCTGCTGAGAACGCAAGGTTAGAGCAGGTCTTCGCTCCCTGAAAGAATCCTCCTCCTGCGAGAGGCCTGTGTGACATGAGGCTGCCCAGACACTCACGTGTAGCCCCTCAACCCAGTGAAGCCACCACTGCCCAGGGAGGTGAAATGAGGCTCAGAGAGTCTGCGCAGTTGTTCAAGGGGCAGAGACAGGTTTTGACCCCAGATCACACAGCCCCTAAGCCTAATGGTCACCCCCAATCTGCTCCTGTGGTCATCCTCCTCCCCAGAGTATCTTTGTGGCTCACTTGCTGTTTCCCAATCCTTTGGCCTGAGCCACTGCCACTAGAGGAGAGTCCTGGGGTCAGAAGTGTCAGCAGGTGGGACAAGGGGCTGGCTACTTCTAGCTCCGGTTTTAATGTGCTCTGGAGTAGCCTGGCCACTGGCTGCATCTAAGGGTGGGCCCAAGGCTATGGCCCACCTGGGATTCAGGAGGGAGGCTGTGGGTTCACACAACTGCCACCTCGGCAGCCCATGTAACAGCTCTGAACCCCTCTTGAAATGACCTGGAGGATGATCCCCTGCCTCAGTACCCTTAACTGTTATCACTCTTGAAAAATGTGTATCCGCAGCTAAGGTGACAGTCATGGCCACCGGGAATACCAGCATCTCGGGAGGGCATCCCCAGTCTTCACTGCAGAGTGTCTCTCAGCCACAGGACAGACCCTATACAGAGTTCTGTAGCCCAGAGCATCAGCAACGCCAGATGGGAAGTGAGCCACGGCTGTCTGTCTGTCTGTCTGTCTGCCTGTCACGTCTGTCTGTCCGTCTGTCCATCCCCCTTGCTGATATCATAAAAATAAACGAAAAGAGCAGGACGGATGTGGCAGCCCAGGCGCACGCAGCCAGAGTGGGACTTGAGTGGCATCCTCTGCCCAAGCCCAACCCCTCTGCCCCTCAGGCTCCTCTTCGGAAAAAACGGAACAAAGGTGAGGCCAATGTGCAGACACCAGAGCAATCACCTGGTCACTGCAGAACCAGAGCAGGGACAGAGTAGGGGAAACAACACGGGCCCAACTGTGCGGGTGGGAAGGGTTGCGACAGCATCCTTGGTGTCCCCCAGCCCCAAAGCTGAGACGTCGCAACTGCCCACCAGATGAGCACACCAGGAACACCCAGGAACTCTAGTCCTTCTGGCTACGCAATAGGTTTCCAGCATCTCCCTCTGGCCACTCCTGGTGGCTAGAGGTTCTGGAGAGGGAAGTGGCCACCTTGCTGATGTCCTGGCCCTTGCAGATTCACAGCCTTGGGCCGAGCGCCCTCTGCTGTCCGCTCACAGTCTGACCACCACCCCATGTATTCAGCTTGGCCGATTAACTTCGGGGTCTCTGAGAAGCTAGGCAGAGGCTTGCGAGTCCTTCCTCCCTCGTGACTGGATGTACAGTATGTTCCGGAAGTTCTGCATCCCAGCACCAAAGCTGTGAACAGACTCCAGGTTAAGTTTATCCTTCCACGGGTTCTCCAGCTGACACCGACACAAAGTTGAGGAAAAGACCCAACACCAGCACCCTGAACTCTCAGGGAGACGGCCCTGCAACATCCTCTGCCTCTGAAGAGCCCCCACCCACCCAAGACTCGCTTGTCGCTCCTGCAGCCCTGCAGTTTGTCTGGCAGTTGCTGACGCCATCAGACTCCCACAAGCACGAGCTCACTTACCCACCGTGCCTTTGTGGGGAAGAACTGCATATTTCAAGAAGCACAAGAGATGGTAAGATATTTGCCAGAGGTAACACAGCCTGTAAAAAGCCCACCAAGGTTAAACTCAGGAGCAAGGGTTCAGGACCCCTGTGGGTAAGTAAATTCCCCTCGGGCTGTGGAAATACCTCCAGGCTGGATGGGACAAAGATGAGGTTGGGGCCCACAGCTGGGAGTGGTGATTTTCCTGGGGCACCCTGGGGCACCCAACCAGCCCACGACCCCTCAGGCTATCCCACCTTCTGGCTAATGCCTCAGGCCCACAAAGGCTAAGCATTGGGCCACGGCAGCTTTAGGGCTCAGCTATATGACCTTGAGCAGGCTCCTAGTCTCCAGATCTCCACATCCCTGTCTGTTAGATGAGACATCACCTTCCTCCCTCTGGGGGTGTCTGAAGGACAAGGTGAGAAAAATCTCTGGCCCTGTCTATTCTTCAAATGTCCCCAGTCACCATCCACTATCACCAAACCTTACCTAGGGCTGTTAGGGACCCTTGTTCCTCTGCCCTCCCTCCTTCCCATCCCACACCTGCTTTGAGTGTGACAGTCACTCCAGCAGGGCTTATGGCCCAGATTTCAGTCGTCTCTGACCACTCTGACCACTCTGTCCTGTGGGGAATTACCAAAATTCTACTCCATCTGAGCTCACAGCTCAACAGCACCTGGGGTGGGAAGGTCTCCACACAGTTATCTGGATCACCTATGTCCCACATGAGACCCCAGCCACAACCTGTGACTGGCCTGACCCATCCAGCCCAGGAGTCATGGGGTCACATGCCCAGGGAGAGCCCCCAGAACATTTCCTACTGGATAATTGCTCCAGTCCCCCGGTCAGCAACATGGATGTGGCCTCTGGGCTCTGAAGTCCTCTGAGTGGGAGAACAGGATGACTGACCAGGGAGACCAACGCCAACTCACAAGCACAGCAGATACCTGATAGCAGTCTCTGGGGCTGAGGTACCTCGTGGCTGGGTCTGCTCTGTCCTGGCTACAATGTGTCCACCTCCAGCAGGCAGGACCACAGGTCAGGAAGGTCCCGTGACAGTCAAAGGCCAGTGAATGTCCTTCACAGGAGCTGTGACATCTGTCCCTAGTCCCACTCCCGGGGTCAAGGGCCATCCAGTCTTCCTCAGTGGAGGCAGAACAGGGGGAGAGCACCTTGGGAGGTTCACCTGGCTACTGACAACACCTCCTGCCTGGTGGCATCACGCAGCCACTCTTTGCCCGCCAGGAGGAATCTCAGCTGACAGAGAGGAAGAACCCCCATCTCACAGTGTGTGGGAGCCAGCAGCTTCCTGAGTCTGTGGGCCGTGAATCACATTTTACATTAGAAAGTACCTGGGTGTGGAGAGAAAAGTCTGGTAGGAACCCGGGGTGTGGGAAGAGGGGAGAGGGCTGGCCTGGGTGCGGAACTCCAGCCCATGGATTTCTTTGGGGCTCCCCCAGTTTTCCGCATCACCTGCAGAGCCCCTGTGCTAACTAAGAAGCCTGCCTGACTGTCTCCTTGAGCCTCCCTGGGTCACTGACACACCTGGACAGAGGTCTGGGCCCAGGCGGCCGTGGCTGAGACTCTGGCCACCAGGTGGCACCCCCGATCTATTTTTAAGCAAGGAGTTCCAAGTAGGACTTGGCTAACTGGTGGGCACTAGCCTGGGAGCCCAGGCCAGAGGGTCCCCAAGGTCCCCTCTAAGACTCCTCTGTGGAGCAAGAGTGGTCTCCCTGCTCTGAGTCCTGATATGGGGCCTTGAGCGACCTTGGCCTCACATCCCTGTCCCTGCAGGGGTTACCAGGTGACCTGTCTGTTCCCATGAGACCCTCCTCCCTGACTCCGTATGGGACTGGCTCCTTATTGCACTTTCTTCCCCTGACTCCAGGTCAGCTCTACAGCCCAGCCCCACCCCACTGTGTGTGCACGCATGCATGTGCGTATGTACACACCACACTTTCACCACGAGGACAGAATCCAGGTTGTCAATCTTGTCAGGAGGTGTCTCTGCCCACTAAGCCACCTCACCAACACAAGACCTTGCTCTCTTTCACTGCCCTCTTTCTGGCTGACAAGACCCCTCTGGGCTGTGGTCTCTCCCTGGCATCTTTCTCCCTCCAGTCCAAGGCCCAGCTCCAGGTCCCTCAGCCTCTCCCTAATCCTCCTGCCCAGGGACCGTTGCAGGGACATCTTCTGTCTCTTCTGGCTCATCTCTCGGGCACCACTCATGAGGCTGGTTGTGTCCTTCTAAACAGCTGCTTCCCCTATATTATGAGTTACCCTGTGACCATCAGTCTGTCAGATAGCATGTCCCAATGCCAAGAACACAACCCCATCAGTGGCCACCCAGGAATCATTGAAAGAATGAAGTTCACAGGTGACTATGGTGTCCCATAGATCTGGAAGCCTGGCCAACTTCACCCGTGGCCTCTGTTCCCTCCCATCTGTTCCTTGTGTTCTCTCAGGACCCAAGGTCTTCATCCAGAAAGTTCTGGGTGGCATATTGGCCCATGCTGGGACAGTGACCTCCCCTGCTGGGTACCCTCCCTTTTCTGCCCTCAACCTCCCACCATGAGGCTGGGTCTCCACTGCCCTTCCTCCATCAGGATGTCTTGACTCTTCCCTGAGTCCCACAAACCTGTCCTATGGACACTAGCCACACTGTTGTCCCCATGTTCAGCCCGAGGTTATAGTGGTCCACCGCGGTCAGCATTCTACTGGACTGGGAAGGCACCACAGTCCTCAGACCCTGGAGCATCAACATCGACAGCTGCCATAGGACAGGACAGGGCACCCCCTCAGCTCACTGCATGGCACTGTCCAGGGGAACGTGTCCTGGAATTCCCACAAGTTTTGATGCAGGTGCCGTCTGACCTACCTGAAGCTGGGGTGAGTTAAGGGACAGAGAAGGGACAGTTCTGACTCTGACCTTTTCAGGGAGTCCAGTGCTCAAGAGTAAGTGAAGGTGCCTTGGTCCGCCATGCACCCGAGCTGCCTTGGAGGCCCAGGGGCTACCCTAGGCTGTGTGGGCCTAAGCTAGTGCCCAGTCTCTCTGTGCCTGGCTTCCCATTGGTGCTGACATGCGGGGAGCTGTGGGACTGACTCCAGGGGCCGACCCTGTCTGGGGCCGACCCTGATGGGTAGGAAGGACGTGTGGAGAAAGCCTAGGCTGGGTCTGGCCCACCCATGACGATGGTAAGTACTCAGTAGTGGCTTACTCGGCCACACCCTCCTCTGCCACGTGCCTGCCCACATGGAGTCCCTTTGAGCCTCAGCTTCTGTTCTGTTGTCTCTATTGGGGTTCCCACCCACCTGGTGTCTGTCAGGCCTCGGTAGACGACCTCATGACACTGCATCTTCTCAACACTTCCTCTCTGCGTCCCCTGAGCAGAGCCCATTCCCTTAGCTCTGAGTCTTCATCCTAGGGAAGCAGCAAGTCCCTCTCCTTTTTCCTGCTCTTGTCCCAGCCCGCGGGGGACTCTCCATTCCCAGCCCCCTCTGTGATCCCTGGGGAGGACATTTCAACCACCACCCTGGGCCATTGCTGTGCCTGTTAAGGGACACCTTAACACCTTGTAACCCCACAGTCTCGCTTTCTCAAAGCCAAGTACCTTCACTGGGGACTCTGGATTTTGAGCCAGAGCTGGGTGTCCACAATGTCCACAATGACCTGAGTTCCCTTGGAATGCTGACGTAGTGACTGATGGCTCTCTCAGAACCACTGGGTTGAGCATTGATTTTTCTGGCTTATTCTGGCTCAGGACAGCCCAGACAGCTAACGCCAAAGGCCACAGGTGACTAAGATCCCCCCACCTCCAGACTTTTAACCTGAAACGAAAGGACATGGGGTAGGGCAGGATGTGGTCGGTAGGGTGGCATGGGATGGAGTGGGGTGGCATGGGGTGGAGTGGAATGCGGCAGGATGGGGTGGGGTAGGTGGGATGGGATGGCATCCTCTGACTCCCATTTTCCCTGCTGATGTTCAAGGTCCAAGCAAACTGCATACAGGTCCCTACTTGGGTCTCAGCTCCAGGGAGCCCAGAAAACTCCATCATAAATCTAAGTTTCGTCTCTTAATTCTTTTGGACCTCAGTTTCTCCATCTGTTGAACCTGTCGCAGCATACCAGGTATGAGGCCCTTTCCTGACCTTGTCACGAATATTATCGCTCAGATTCTTGGCACAATCCTCTGAGCCAGCTGCAGAGGTGGCGTCATCACCACCCTAGCGGCATTAGAGCCTGTCCTTGTTGACTGTGTCCAGCCTGGCCTGGGGTCTACAGGGCCAGCCTGCAGGCCCAAGCCTACCAGGGTGGGCATCCCTCTCCTTCCTTTTCCTCCTTCATGCCCTGGCAGTATCGGCAGGTCTGAGGTCCTGCCGGCTTCTGTGTTCTATGGCTTTGTGTATACACTCAGGGCAGACAGGAAGTGAGGGACACCAAAGGCTCAGCGCTCCCAGTAGAGGGCAATCAAGAAGTCTGGATGTTTCTAGAACCCAGCTGCTCATTCAGGATGTTGGGAAATCCCAGCCATGGCACCCCTCTCTGGAAAGTGCATCTGTGGCTGTGAGGTCGCCCAGAGAGAGAGAGAGAGAGAGAGAGAGAGAGAGAGAGAGAGAGAGAGAGAGAGAGAGAGAGAGAGAGGGAGAGAGAGAGAGGGAGCGCCTGAGGGCAGCAACTGACTCTAGAGAGAGCGAGCCTGTGGACAGTAGCTCTAGAGAGAACCTGTGGACAGCGACCCGCTCTAGAGAGAGCCTGTGGGCAGCCACCTGCTCTCCCACTGCCTTCTATAAGTGTGGCAGAGCTGTGTGCTACCCTCCTATTGAGCCAGCTGTAGCCCCAGCAGAACTGCGCTGACTAAAACCCCTCCCTTTTTTGACTGATTTCATCCAAGCCTTCTGTGAGCACAGGACAGACGCTGTGCACTATGCACGGGCTAGCTGCACGGCTCTGTCCTCGCCTGTATGACAGTCTTCCCCACGGTGAGAAACGGTTTTGGTGGTTCTTTGAAACTGGAGCTCGACTAGCAGGTAGAGCATGTCTTTTCCCGAAGAATCTAGAGGGAAGACAGGGGTTACCCTTTTTTGTTTAATATTCATTCTGCCACCCAAAAGGAAAAAAAAAAATGTCAGGAGGTCTTGTGTCCAGCAGTGGGTCCCCCAGAAATTTCCTGCGAGGGCAGCCGCAGGGAAGACAGGCTAGAAGTCTGCCTCTTGCGGCCTTGGCAGATCCTGCCCCTCCCTGGACCTCCAGGCCTCCTGGAAGCAGGGGTCATGTATGTCATCCAGTGTCCATGCACCTCCATGCCGAATAGCTCCACGAAGTTCGATCTGATTAACGCAAGCATGGCTGCTTCCTGCGGTGCCTCACCCCAGCCATCCCAGGATCCACACGCCTGTGCACACCAGCAAGGCCGCATCTCTCTACTTGTGGGCACCTGCCCTGGGCTCAGGCCACCTTCCAGGTAACAGGAAACCTGACCCTGCTGACCCTGCTCGCTAGTCTTCCAGACTCCAGCCCGCAGCCTCCCCACTTCCTCCTGGCTCTTAGCTCATCCGGCCTCTCTCCCCATTGCCTACATTGGTCAGGGCGTAGGACTGAAGGTGGCTTGCATGGGTTCTGAATACTGCCCTCCATCAACAAAATGACTATTGCACACTTTCCAAAAGGTCTGTTTATTGCATGTGTATGGTTTTGCCTGAACGTATGCACACCACTTGCATCACGCCTGGTGCTTGCCGAAGCCAGAAGAGGGTGCCGGATGCTCTGGAACTGGAGTCACAGAGGATTGTGAGCCACCTCATGAATGCTGAGAACCAAACCTGGGGCCTCTAGAAGGGCAGCTGATGTTCTCAACCACTCAGCTATCTTGCCAGCCAACCGTAGCATGTTTTTTTAAAAAACAAACAAACAAACAAGAAAACAAAAAAAAAAAACATGATCAGATTGCTTGACACCAGGTGTGGCGATCCATGGCACAGAGAATCCTGGCACTCAGGGAGCTGAAGCAGGAGGACTGTTGAGAGTTGGAGGTCATCCTGGGCTGCAGAGTGAGTACCAGATGGGCCAGGACTATATAGAAAAACATGTCAACAACGATTCTGTTGTTATTGCTGCGGCCGCTGCTGTTGTGATAATAATAACAGCAACAACAACCCCTGTTTTTTTAATCTAAAACATAAGGACGCGTCCACTAACCAGCATGGACACTCACAGCTGCTTCCGTCCACGGGTACCTAGGACAGCCAGTGTCCACAGCTGCTTCCGTCCATGGGTATCCAGGACAGCCAGTGTCCACGGGTACCCAGGACAGCCAGCAGGCGGCTCTCCCAGTTTCTGCAAAGTCACAATGTGGCTGCCAACTTCAGTCCTAGGTCTTCAGGCCTCTGCGGGAATTTGTTATTCTCTGAGCACAGACTTGTTGTCCAATTAAGACAATACAGTGCTTAGAATGGGCCGGCCCCAACCAGCTTGCCCTACTGGAAACAGAAATCCTGGGGAGAGCAAAATTCCACCCTTTCACGGGTCAGGAGCTGGGTTCTGGACTCTGGCATGGACACCGCCTCTCTGAGGTCTCCAGGCAGGCTTTGTCCTCTCGGACAGATGGGTCTTCCAGAGAGATCTTTGTTCTGGAAGGCACCCACAGGGGAACAGTGCCACGGAGCCAAGGCCCTAATGCACCCCAGTTCTCCTAACGGAACCCTGGCCCACTGGTGGCAAAGGCCAAGAACCTTGTGGCCCTCTCAGCCTTACCTCCTTACCCAGCTTCCTGGCTGACTCCAGACCTGTGGGCAGGGCCTCCAGCATGCGGTTTGAGTTGGCCCTGTCTCTCTGAAGCCCCTTCCTGCAGCACAGCCATTCCTGCTATCTCCTCCTTAGCTCACACATGCCAAGTCCATCATCTGAGAAGTAGCTGTGTCCTGGAGGGAGACCCTAGGCCCAGCCCTGTCCTGGAGGGAGACCCTAGGCCCAGCCCTGTCCTGGAGGGAGACCCTAGGCCCAGCCCTGGGTTTCCTTCCCAGGTTTATGAGGTTTCCCAGGTTACCCTGACTAGGGTCCCCACCAGTTGCTACGGCTTCTGCTGGTCTGTGCTCACTGAGCCCTGCTTGCCTTCCAGCCAGAAACGAGAATCACCTGCAACTGCAGCACAGGTTAGGGAGCCAGGTTGTTTGGGTTCAAATCCTGATTTTACTACCTCCTGTGGGCCCTTGAGCCCTAACTTAACTTCTCTGTGCCTGTAGATTAGAGGTAGACATTTCTTCACTCTCAGGCTTTTTGAGAGGCTTCAGTGGGCAGATTCAACACCTTTGTTGTGGGCACAAGAGAGGACCCCAGGAACACTCAGTGAGAGTGGGGAGCAAGGAGGAGCAGGAAGGAGGTAGGCCTGTGGCTTCACACTCCTCAGGGCACTGGAAAGAGCACACGATCATTTGGAGGTGAAGGCTGCCCCAGGGGAACTTAGGGCTCACCACTGTCCGTGTGGTTTTTTTCCTTGTAGACGGGTGAGAAACCACCCATGTCTGCAGAGCTCAGAACCCCAGGCCCAGGCGACAGCTTATGCGATGGCTACCACCCAGTTAGACAGAAGCAGCACTAGAGACAAACAGAGCATTTACGGACAGACGCGAAGGCAACACTCACACCTGGTGGGGGCGGGGAGTGTCCCACTCTGCTCAAGGTGCCATTCCAGTGTCACATATCATAGGTCCAGGTCAGCACCATGCCTCTGCTCAAGAACACTAACCCAAGGGCTGGAGAGATGGCTCAGTGGTTAAGAGCACCGCCTGCTCATCTAAAGGTCCTGAGTTCAATATCCAGCAACCACATGGTGGCTCACAACCATCTGTAATGAGATCTGGTGCCCACTTCTGGCCTGCAGAGCATGCATGTAGGCAGAATACTGTATATTCAATAAATAAATAAATCTTTAGGGCTGGAGAAATGGCTCAGCAGTTAAGAGCACTGGTTTCAGTGGGGCTGATCTCTGACTATCACAGATGCTTCTGTCCCAGCTGGTCCCACACAGATACTTAGCTAATACGTCACACAAATGGCCTCTAGTCTTGTCCCCTCTGAAACTTCATGAGTTGGGCCTCCACATGACTGTCAGTGCTCTGATCTGCCAAGGAACCACAGGACAGGCCACTCAACTCTCTGCCCACAGTCGCCAGTGGCTTTTCCAGCCCAAAGTCTTCCATTTTCCTCCCTGCAAATGGATATTGGGGGGGGGGTGCTAGAGAGAGAGTTAAGAGAGCACTTGCTGCTCTTGCAGAGGAACTGGGTTCAGTTCCCAGAAGCTACAAGAAAATTTACAAACATCTTTAATTCCAGTTCTAGAGGATCTTGTGCCCTCTTCTGGCCTCTCCAGGCACTGTACACACATGGTTGCATAGCCATTTGTGTGGCCAAAACCCTATATACACATGCCAATAAATAAGTAAAGCTTTTTTAAAAACTCAGATTAGTTGTAGCGACAACCCCACTTCCTCAGTACCATCTTCTGTCCTGTTTCATTTCTGTTGCTGTGTTAAAACGCCCCATCCAAAGAGCGCCTTCGAGGATTAAGAGGCTTGCTTGAGTTTACAAGCCCAAGTTGCAGTGTGTCATCGTGGGGACATCAAGGCAGGAGCTGCAATCAGCCGCATCACATCCACAGTCAAGAGCAAAGAGAAATGAATCTATGCTTGCTCGCTTGCTTGCTCTCAGCTAGGTTCCTCCATCATTATGCAGTTCAGGACACTGGCCTAGGGAGTGGTACCGCCCACAGTGGGCAGAATCTTCCGGCCTCCATTAGCAAGCAAGGCGATCTCCTCCAGGCATTCTAAACCTGATGGAGATAATTTGCTATGAATTCCTTATGAAGACTGTCTTCCCAGGATGTGTCCAGTTGATGGTTAAAACTAACCAGCATACGTAGCTTAAACCAGGCACGTTATTTCACTTTGGAGTGATAGAATCCTAGAGGGAGGAAGTGCATAATCGATACAACACCTTCTAGAAATCACTAAAGACCAGATCCCCTCTTCCTTGAGCCCCTCTACACTTAATACAACATTTCTACTTCATAATCCAATGTAGCTGCTGGTGTTCCAAGTCTCCTTCCTAGCCATCAGGAAAGAAGGTGGATGTGGAGAGAACATTCTGGATAATAACACACACTACTCCTCCATTTATGTCTTGCTGGACAGCACTTGGGCACAAGTCCATGTGCTTAGAAGCTAAAACATATGGACTCTTGGCCCCCCACCCCACCCCCAACATGAGGCTGCTGAGTGTTGTGGGCAGCTGGCAGCTCTGCCTTGTGAGTAGTTAGGAACTGGTTTGGAGGTCTTTGGTTCATGGGTACACAGCCATGGGCTGGAGAAACACAAGGACCAAGTTTGGGGATGCAGTCAACAGACAAGAACCCAGTCTGGGTACAGGCATTGTGACCCACACAGGCCAAGGCCTGTGGAGAACTCCGTAGGAAGGAAGGGTTATGGATCAGGAAGTTAGCCAACTCAGGCCAGTGGAGAAGGGGCTCGGAGGAAGGGACACTTGGGAGAACAGAGGGGCCGGGTGTATGCAGATCCTCCCAAGGACCAGGGGCCAGCTCACTGACTTGGGAATGGTGAGAGCGCTGTCAGCGTTCTGCGGGTTAAAGACCTGCCTCACTGGGTGGGGTCTCCATAAGTCCTAAAACATACAGCAGGAAACCTGTCCTCCTTCATACACTGAGGGAGATGCAGAAAGAGCCTATGTGTTCATTTGGGATGTCACAGCTGGGAGGAGGGCTACTAGGACTACTATTTCTTAGAGAACAAACCATCCCATTTATCCAAAGGACCAGGGTCGCCAAACCCTGCCCCCACAGCTGGGGTGAGGGGGAACGGAGCCTCTCTTTGCTCCTCCCACGATGTCTCAGGACCCCCCCCTCCCACTGCATCCCAGGACCCTCCTGTCCCCTCCCACTGCATCTCAGGACCCTCCTCTCCCCTCCCACTGCATCCCAGGACCCTCCTCTCCCCTCCCACTGCGTCTGAAGACCCTCCTCTCCCCTCCCACTGCATCTCGGGACCCTCCTCTCCCCTCCCACTGCATCTCAGGACCCTCCTCTCCCCTCCCACTGCGTCTGAGGACCCTCCTCTCCCCTCCCACTGGGTCACAGGACTCTCCTGTCCCCTCCCACTGTGTCGCAGGACCCTCCTGGTCCCCTCAGAGCCTTTTAGCCCATTCTTTGGCATTATCACCTGAATCCAGCTATCTCCTACTTCAAAAATACCCACAATGACTCAGGTTTTTTTGTGAAGTTCAGCAAACTAAACTTCTGTGTCCTTTTTCAGTGCCAAGCACGTAGCGGCCACCCTCCCCCAAATCTGTTACCAGTTAAAGCAGAAATGGCTTGCAATCTCTAATTTGCTAAATTGATGTGTATATTGACTAAATAAATATTCGGCACGAAGCCCGCGTCCCCTCCACACTTATTAATCCTCGGGAAATGGAAACACAAGACACGAAATGAGCTTCTGCTCTGAGCTGCAGACAGGAATACATTATGTTGTTTTCCTGAGTGTTCAGGGACTCGCATCGCTGCAGCAGAGACCAGCCAATCAGCGAGCTCCAAGTTTTCCATGACGCACTTGTCTGGCCAGGACGTGCCTGGGTTGCTAAGGCTCTTCTGAAGTTTAGAACAAGAAACTTTTACCTCTCTGGGTGGGGGAATCAAGAGGAAGCAGCTGTACATGGGGTATTTGGGACCCTTATGGCTTCAGTGTTTGCAGGAGAAATCAGAACAGCTGGCAGGACCCATAAGAGGCACCCTGGGGAAGGGCCCTGACCTCAACGATGGGGATATTAGCAACCTCGGCTTGGTGAAAGAGGCCCTGTCCTTGGTCGGCAGTGCAGTTGCCATGGTGATGTTCACTTGAACTTGATTCTTTTCTCACTGGGGCTCAGCTCACCATGTGCTAGTGTGTCCTGGGGGGGCTCTGCAAAAGTGGGAATTAGGGCAGGGCCACCTCTCACTCTGACCCCCAGAGTATTAGTCTACGGTGGCTTGTACCATGGGAGCAAGGAGTCCAGCTTTGGGAAAGAAGTGTGGCAGGGGAAGTGGGCCCAGCAGAGGGGAAGCACAGCACCCTCCTTTTGCAAAAATGGAAGGCTGTGACTCCCCGATGCAGGCATTGCCTCTCAATATTCCCTTGGTTCAGTCCAGAAGCTTCCACGCTGGGCAGACGCTGGTCCAAGGGTTCCGGCTGAGGCAGGCCTCTTCCTTATCCCCGCTGTGCCCTTGAGCAAGCTGCACATGCTTGTTGACTCTGTTTCTTGATGTATATGGCTAAGAGTCATTATGGGATTACTGCGACAATGTCTCCATCACCTGACCCACATAGGCTACCTGCTGCCAAAGTCAGGGGCCATACATCTACGTTCAGATGGAGTTCAAGAAAGGGACAGCAAGTGCAAAGGCCCTGGGGTGGAAAATGGCTTCGGGAAAGTCACCAGAAAAGGGCTCACAGATGGGATGGTGGCCTAAGGTGATGGGAGGGGTTGCCAGTGCTGGTCACACAGTCCTTTACCAGGAGAAGGATTGAATCCTTATGTAGTGACAGGCCCAGGAGGCTCTTTAGAGGATCGAAGTCTCAACCTCCACAGTTCCAAGGTCAGTTCAGCCCCATGAAGCTCCTTCTGGTCAGTTTGGAGGACCAGGAGACTTTGTGAGCTCTGCGGAGTACAGAGATCTCCCTCAAGACACCACCTGATCACAGGCCTTTAAAATAACCAGCAACTTCAGCTGGTAAAGGCATGAGCAGAGGCCCCTTGGCTCTCACAGGCCACAGGTAGGAGTTGGGAGGGGCTCAGGCCCTAGCATCTGTCCAAAAGTTCCTCATAACTTCTACTCATTTAGACTGCCTGACTCAAGAGAACATTCTAGAAAGACTAACTCAAGCGTCCTTTAGTCTTTCCCCAAACAAGAGACATGGCCAGGTGGCCATGAGGAGGAGAAGAGGAGTCACCCAGTGTGTCCCCATGGAGGGGTGAGTGACATGGTTGTGGGGCCTGGCAGAGCTCTCCCTGAGGTACCAACCCCATGAGAGCCCACTGTCCAGAGCAAGAAAGCCCAGCAGTACTTGGCGTGGAGATGTGGAACGCTTTCTGAGGATATGGTGGAAAGTTCTAGGCCTGGAGCTGGCAGGGGGCTGCTCACTGCTGTCCACACTCACCCCTCACCCTACCCAGTCCACTGTGGTTTATAGTTTGTGTCTACACAGACAAACTCTGTGCAGTCACCAGCATCTTCCCAGGGGGTCTGCCTTGGTCTGGGGTCCGCAGTTGACTCCCCAACCACCCCCTGCAGACGCCCAAGTTTCCAGGCAGAAGCGGAAGTTCTGGTGTCCAGAATGCCTCACTCTGGGGAGGGAGGGGCCAAGGGCTTCTGAGGCCATCGCGCCACCTTCCTGCCGTGATCCATCTTGTCTTGGCTGAGACTGGGGAATTGCTTGGAGGCGAAGCCGCATCTTGAATATTCATCTGATTTATGGTCGCTGCGGACAGCTTTATGAGTCCACCCGCCTCTCCCTCCAGCCGGCCATCAATCTTCCCTAAGATGGGGCCTCTGCCAGCAGCTCATGAATTAAAGAGGCCCCTCCGGCCCTCAGCCCGCCGCCCTCCCCGCGGCGCGTCGTGCCGTGCTGGAGGACCTGACCAGAAGTCACAACACTGTGGTGTCTTGCTGCAGCGGCGGCTCTGGAGACCTTGGGTGACTTCCTGGTTGTTTGTTCAAGTGAAAGAAAGTCAGGAGCCCCAAGGCCCACCTTGCTCAAACTCTGAGCCTCAGTTTCCCCATCTGACTAGGGGGGCAGGCATAGTCCAGTTCCCTCTGCTTATCTAGGTAGAGTCTGAGGCGGGGGGATAGAGCTGTGTGCCAGAATTCAGTTACTGCAGTTAGTCCTGCTGTCAACATGAGAGGAGGGGACTGGAGGGAGGAGCATAATGTACACAGCAAATGCCCCTGAGCCTGTGGGAAGGGCTCTGTGGAAGCCTGGCCCCGAGGAGCCCTCCATGGGCTGGAGGTATTATGGGTTTTGTCCAGGACATGGCAGGTGCATTGGGCTTTAGTTCCATGCTTGAGAAGCCACTCCAGAACATTTTCTGGAGTCCCCCTTGGATAGGAACCCCAAAAGAAGCCTGCCAGACAAATCCTGGGCCACCTGGTTCCAGAGTGCCCTGCACGTAACATGGAGCTGGACCAGGATGGGCTCATCTGTGCCCGGTCGCCAACACTGCCTACGCCTGCAAGAGAAGGGGCTTCAGCTGAGTGGAGGTGACAGGTCACCCTAGCTGTCAACAGGACAGTGGGATCCTGAGGCCTTCCAGGGAGCAGCCTGTCTCAAGTACCCTGAGTGTCGGGCTCCCAGATTTGCTCAGCATTGCCCACTTGTCTCTTGAGGCCCCAAAAGGTCCAGAGCATTGGTCCCCAGGTTTTACCTGTCAGGAGGGGTCAGAAGACATACTTACAAGAGCTCACGAACCCTCATGCCAACAGCCTTCCCCAAGACCCAACCTCACCACTATGGGCCTCAATTTCCTCCAGTACAAAACAAGAGCCACAAGTCCTGTTTCAGATGGGACACTGGTTTAGACTGGCTCTGAGGAAGCCCCCGGAGTTGGCGCGGTCCTGGGCCAGTCAGCCCCCTCCTTCCCTACTCCTCAGCCTATGTGATCCTAGAGACGAGATCCAAGTGTCTCCAAGTCACAAGCTTGGCTATGAGAGCAGAGAACCTTGGATGGAGGTGTGGGATGGTGAAATCCAGGGAGAATTTCCTGAAAAGGGGTAGAAGAAGTAGAGCAAATGTCACAGGGGACAAAGTCCTCACTTGTTGAAGCAGCGGGAGGTTCCTGACCTGGACTTTCACCATTGCTGACCACGCTGGCATTGGTGGTGTTTATCCCACAGAAGGGAGGGGCAAAGGCGTGCAGGCAGGGCTGAGCACTGGGGCAGCAAGTCAAAGCCGAGCCGCCTGGGATAATGGCTTTCCGGGTCACCTTTGAGTCCCTCTTATGAGCTGAAGCACAGACAGGTAGAGGGCCATGAACTTCACTGCCTCTCTTCCTTCATGGCAGATGAATGACTGCCCAGCCCCTCCTGGTGAGCTTTGAGAACTACTTTGCAGCCTTATATAGTGCGGGGGGGGGGGGGGGGGGGGAAGGGGAGAGTAGAAATAACACCTAAATGGCAATGTTGGAGGGAGAAAGTGATTGGAAAATCTGCAATAAACAGGGTCCTCTAAGAAATCAAAGCGAGTGGATTCTCGGGGCAGCACTAGATAGTTAAATGGAGGTAGAGATGTGCACTCCTCCATTACCTATCCGTCTATCTATCAAGCCATCACACCAGACAGCCAAATATCTACCCTCCTGTCCATCCACCCACCCATCCATCCATCCATCCATCCATCCATCCATCCATCCATCTATTCATCAAGCCCTCACACCAGACAGTCAAATAGCTACCCACCTGTCCATCTACTCACCCATCCATTCATCTGTCTGTCCATCCATCCATCCATCCATCAATCCATCCATCCATCCATCTATCCATTAAGCCATCACATCAGGCAGCCAAATATCTATCCTGCTATTCATCCATCCACCCACCCACCTACCCATCCATCCATCCTTCTGTCCATCAATCTGTCCATCCATCCATCCATCCATCCATCCATCCATCCATCCATCTGTCTATTCATCAAGCCATCACACCAGGCAGTCAAATAGCTACCTACCTGTCCATCTACCCACTCATCCACTCATCTGTCTGTCTGTCCATCCATCTGCCCATCCATCTATCCATCAAGCCATAACACCAGGCAGCCAAATAGCTACCTACCTGTCCATCTACTCATCCATCCATTTGTCCATCTATCCATTCATCTATCTATTCACCAATCTATCCACCCATTAGTCTATCCATTCATCTGTCTATCCAACTGTCTGTCCATCTACCCATTCACCTGTCTATCCACCCGTCTGTCCATTTATCCACTGTCCAGTCATCCACCCACCCACCCATTCATCCATTCTCATGTCATCCCTAATTGCACATGTGTGAGTAAGGAGGTGGCAGATGCCTGGCCATGTAGACAGCCTGACAGATGGGTGCGCAAATGAGCGAATGAGGAAGTGGGAAGATGGCTGGCTTAGTGGGCAGATAGATTATGGGTAGATGGATGTTCTGGTGGTCAATTAGATAGATCAACAGACAGATGGATGAAGAGACAAGTGGATTGCTAGCTGGCTGGGACTACTATCTCCGGGCTAAATTGTCTTGTTCCCAAGGGTGGTGGATCACAGAGGCTTTAGCCCCTGCCTGATGCTGCAAACATTAACCAGGCTTCAGGGGTCTTAAGCCACAGCTCTCATGGTCTGATCATTACTGACTCCTGGGCTTTCTGGCTGACACCTCCTGGAACCTGCCAGCTCACAGGATAGCAATGACATTTCACGTCCCCTCTAGCAGTACCTGGCCTTTCCCTGAACACGGAATCCAGCTGTTTGCTAGCTTGCCCCCCCTTGGAGGGACCCTCAAGCTCCTGCAATCAGAGGCTGGTTTCCAGAATGAGGGGGCACCTAAAGACTCCGTCCCCTCTTGCAGTTGCCTGGCCCCAATCTTCCCACAGATCCACCAATCTTCTTAATTACCCTTCAGTTAGGATTTAATTTATTGCTTGGTGGCAAAGCAGGCGCTGAAGAAAGAGTTTCCCTGGCAACCAAGTTTTTAAACACAAGATTCTCTGTGTTTTCAAAGCCACTTCTCATCTAATTTCCTCCCTGGAAATTAACTTGAAACTTGTCGGCTACTGGAAAGTTCTGCCCAAGAGCAGGCCTGCACGTATGTGTGAAGCCATAGAGGTCCTCTCTCCCTGGAAGAGACCCATACTGGGAAGTGTCCCTTTCCCTCCATCTCTGTTCCAGAATGGCCATTATGAACTGACCATGGGGGCTTGGCTTGACCACCAAGCCTCCAGTGGCTGGCTTCTGACTTGTGGTCACCCAGATTCCCTGGAGGTTAGAACTGGGGACACAAGCCTTCATGCAATGTATCTGGGCCTGAATGCACAGGTCCTGCTGGCCTCATCTCCCCAGCTTGAAAAGAACAGCCAACAAAGGGTCTTTCTGGGCACCCCACCACCACAAACCTAGCTCCCCAACAAACAGGATACATCCTAGTTCAGCTGTGTGGGTACCTCTTCATAAACATTCCCAGTGCGTGGTTGGGGCACACTGCATTTCTCCTGTCCCCAAGCCCTCCATCCATTCACGGTACAGCCACTGATGCAGCCTGTCCCCTTTTTCTCCTCCACCCGGAACCCCCGAGGCTGTCACAACCTCTTGGAATTCCTGTACTTAACCCTTTCGATCCTCATTCTCCACGTTCATGTCAACCCACGGGCTCTACTCAAACACGGCTCCTCGTGGTTCCCCCTGCTCTTCCTGGGCTCCCTGTTTGCCTGCTTGTTTTAGTGGTGACAGGTGTCATGTCCCTATGGCATGGGGAAATTGAGATGGTCCTGTTCTTGTCTTGGTGATAAGGTGGAAAGATGGATTGTGGGTAGGTACAGAGTGACAGCTGGTCTACTCGGGGAAGGTAACATAGAGACCAAGTGGAAACTGAAGGCAAGAGAGGGTGAAGACACAGAAGACGTAGGGCGCCTAGAAGCATAGATGGCTGGAGGATGTCAACACAGATGATGAACAGAATGGGAAAGGGCTGGTCAACAGGCAGGAGGGAGGGAGGAAAGGAGGAAGGAAGGGAAAGAAGGAAGGTGGGCTGTCTAAATAGGTAGGTTGATGGATGGGTAGGTGGACGCACGAATTGGTGGGTGAGTAGGTGAATGTGTGGGTGGGTGGCTACATGAATGGGTAGATGGAAGAATGGGCAGGTGGATAAACGGGTAGGTGGTAGGTTGATGAATAAATAGATGGTGGGTGGGTGAGGAGATGGATATATAGCAGAGCTATACTGATTAATGGATACCTGGACGGATGGGTAGTTGAGTAAATGGCAGATGGGTAGATGGGTAGATGGGTGGATGGTGGGTGGGACAAAGAAATTAGATGGATGGGTGGGTGGGTGGGTCAATGGAAGGGGCACTGGTGAGCGGATGAACTGACTAATGAATGGACAAGGCGCAGCCCAGTGGCACTGTCTCTCAGCTACACAGGCGAAATTCATGCCCTGGAGTGTGGTCCAGAGGTGACCGTCAGACGGCTATGACTGCAACAGAAGAGAGAACCTGGGAGTTTTTGAAATAGTCATTCCTAAAGTGTTGGGACTTGAATACGTTTGTCAATGACCCCTAGAGAAGGACAGAGTCTTCCTATGGGACCCATTCATTTGGAAAGCCAATCCCAATAAGCTCATCTAAGCACTTAGGCTGAGTCTAAGTGCCAGGCAGTCAGCGGACAGTCGCTAACTATTCATTGGAAAGTGATGGATTGATCCTGGCCACCTGCCCTGGCAGAGAACCATGGCTGACTGGGGACAACACAGGCATCTCGCTTCTCAGAGCACATTCCCATGCCCCACCCCCATCAGCACTGGGAGATGTTGGGCCTGCTGTCATCCACACCACTTTCCATGGTGTGCCATGACCTTCTGCAGTAGACTTGAGGGTCCAGGAGACATGCTTCTTTTGATGGAACCACCCAAAACAGCAAGGTCTACCCACATCTGACCCAGCTGGTATCGAAGGCATGAGGGATGGCTTGAATTACAATCAAGGTCCTGCGTGGCCATTCATCCACAGAGTCAAGAACAACCAGGAGAAGAGGTGCCCCACACTGTGCAGCTGTTAGGAGATGGAGGGATACAGCTTGTCTGTTCTGCAGAGTTAGAAGGTCATTGGACCAGGAGGGGGCCACAGGCCTCAGCCGAGGCCAGAGGAAGGTTCAGATTCCTTCCTGTCTCCCTCAACTCCAGCCTCAGCTTGCACGTTCTCTTCAAGTTCAGAACAGTTGTAGGGATCCTAGCTGAGGTTGCCAAGAGACTGGGTCCTTGGTATACCTAAGTGAGGGCTTACCCACAGGCCCTGAGACAGGGCAGCCTGTCTCAGAGTGCAGTATGGTGGCAGGGGAGTTAGGGCTGTTGGTTCTCAAGGGCTGAATCCTAAAGATGAGACAAACTTCCCACCATGACTCTGAGGTCCATCAAACTCTCTCTTGACTTTTTCCAGCTTTCACCCTCCCCATCAGGACGGAGGGAACATCAAGAAGACAAACTCACTTCTACTTTATCTACAAAGTGCTTAGTTAAGTGCTCAGCATACAGTAAGTGCTCAATAAATAACCATTATTAAGGGAGGGTGTGACAGAGGGAATCGGACAGATCAGAATTTAATTCAGCCATGTAGATTTATTGTGCTTCTGCCCAAGGGGTGGGGGGGGGGGGGGCAATGACTATCTTTCCTTCCCATCTCTCTCCACATCCGACTTTGCTGCCTTGTCCTCTCATCCCTTTTGCCTGCAGCCTGTTGGGGAAAAAAAAGAAAAAAACAATAAGAAGAGAAAGTCAATCTGGCATGCCTGGCTGAGCCCTGTCTCTCCTGGCTGCAGTTCCCTTGGACTTGATGTTTAATTTCCCGGGGTCAGGAAGAAGTATGTTGATGATCCCAGTTAATTCAAAATGTAAATTTCATCTCCTATCAGCTAATGGCGCTGAGCTCCACTTTACATAATGGGGGAGCCACTGCCGTGTGAGTCATCAAGCCCCTTGGCTCCCTCTTCCCCAACCCTCTCCAGTGCTGCAGACAGATGGCCCTGGCCTCTGCCCACCTTCTGGCTAGGCCTGGGTTCACCCTTAGGAGTAGAGTGTTCTATTAACAGTGGGACACAGGGCAAGGGGTCCATGCCAACCGCAGAGAATGGGCTTAGCCCAAGAAGCTCCAACTGGACCAAACCAGTCTGGGCTCAGTCCTGGGCAGCTCAGCCTCCCAGGTCCATTTACCTGGACCTCAGCCTGCGCAGGGAGCTTGTCAACAAACAAGACTGAGTGCAGGGGGCCTACCTTTGCCCAGCTCTGCAAAGCTGTCCCTGTGCTCTGGGGAATGGCATCTGACATGGTGGCCAAGGTCTTTCTATTATTAATGTCTTTGGGTGACAAGACCCCAGTCTGTCCTCTCACCAGCCTCTGGGCCGTCAAACAGGCTCCCTACCTCCCCAAGGCGTCCTCCCAAAGCCAGCCCGATGTCTTACTGTCAGACCTAAACAGCTCTTCGAGACCCCCGAAAGAGCAGGCTCCAGGCTTCCGCCTGTCATCGGTAGCCTGGCCTTGAACCAGGCATTAGCCAGGACGAAAGGTGCCAAGCCCCCGGGGTTGGCCTACGACCCTGAGCCTCCTCTTCTGCACCTGTCCTTTGCAGTGCCAACACTACAGCTAGCCCTGTGGCTTCCTTCTGCCGGCAGGACTGGTGAGGGTCCTGGTCTTGGAACTAGGGTCTCTTCCCTCTGCTGAGTAGGATAACCTGGGCTCGTGGCCATGGTCAAAGTCTCTGTGGTTCCTGGAACTTGAGGAACCTGGTGGACTCAGCTCTGCCACCTGCTGGCCAATGGACTTTTTGCTGTGTCTGACTTCTTTGGCCTTAGGCTCCTTTCTTTCCTTCTTTCTTTCTTTCTTTCTTTCTTCCTTCCTTCCTTCCTTCCTTCCTTCCTTCCTTCCTTTTCCTTCCTTCCTTCTTTCCTTTTTTTTGAAGGTGCTTTTTTTGTTGTTTTGTTTTTTGTTTTTGTTTTTTTTTGAGAGAGGTTTCTCCGTGTAGCCCTGGCTGTCCTGGATCTCACTTTGTAGCCCAGGCTGGCCTTGAACTCATAGAGATCTGCCTGCCTCTGCCTCTCAAGTTCTGGGATGTGTGTCACCACACCTGGCTTATCCAGTCATTAATGTGATGAATTCCCAGGAGGCTCACAGACCTGAAATTAAATGGCCTTGAACCTGGGATAAGTCTGTGACTGTTCCATCTCCTTTGAAACTTTGCCGTTTCTACTAGAAAGAATCCCTGTGCGGCATGGGTACCTCTTAGCAGGTGACAATGCCTGCCTCTAACTCTCCCTTCAGAAGGCAGCTGGTTTCTGATATGAGTTAAGTGAATGTTTCTTTATGTTGTATTTTTTCTTTTTTTTAAACAAACTTTATGAAGCTATAATTCAGATACCATAAAAGCTGCCCATTAAAACGCACGATTTAATGGATTTTAATATATTCACAGGGCGGCACAAACTTCCCCAACAATCTGCCTTGGAAAGTTTCCCAAAGGAACTTTGTACCCTCTGAGCACTCCTCAGCCTCCTGTTCCCTGGACCCCTGGGCGCCACCAAGCCGCCTCTGTTTCTCAGACCAGCCAGCTCTGGTTCTCACAGAAATGGAGTCAGCCAGCGTGTCTTTGCTGACTGGTGTTTTAGTTCAGTTGGTAGAGTGCTTGCCTAGAACACATGGAGCCTCAGTTCAACCCTCAGTGCCAAACACACTGGGTCCTCTGATGCGTGCCTGTTATCCCAGTCCTGGGGCATAGAGGGAGGAGGATCGGGAGTTCAAGATCAGCCTCTGCTGCACAGAAAGTTTAAGGCTAGACTGGACCACATAGACCTTGTCTAAGAACAGAGAGTAGGAAGAAGAGGGGGAGGAGGGATGGGCGGAAGAGAGAAAAGAAAGGAAAAGGTTGATTTTGCAAGGAATGCTGGGTTTGGTGCGTAGTTGTGACCCTGCTTTCTTCCTCCCAGTGGTTTTGGTTGTTTTTTGATTTGTTTTGCATCATTAGGAACTGAACTGAAGACCTGATGTATGTTGGGCAAGCACTCTACCACTGAGTTCTAGGCCTCATTTTTGAGATTTGATTTTGACACAAGGTCTCACTAAGTTGACCAGGCTGACCTTGAACTCACTCCGCAGCCCAGACAGGCCTTGAACTTGTGCACTGGCCTCAGCCTCCCAAGCAGCAGAATGACAGCCCCATGTCACCATCCCAGCTTCTATGGGTACTTTTCCATTTGAGAGAACTGACCTTTGGCTCAAGCCACCATCACCCATGGATGATGGAGATGTTTGGGCATCAGCGCTAGGGCCTGCCTAAGACCCCTGGCCCAGCCTGTTCTGATTTGGGGTCTCTTCTGCTCCCTACCCTTCCCATAACCACTGTCTCTCCCCACTCCTTCCTTCGCCCTCCCCCATTGCTCCCCAGGCTTGGACAGTGGGAGAAGGGCATCCGCAAAGTGTAGAACAAGTGACCGGTCCCCACTGTCGACGAGTTCCAAGGGCCAGCTGCGGGCTGCCTGTCTCTCCCCCATGCTTTCATCTGGAAGTAGAGCCTACAAGTTTAATTATGCAATTAAAGTCATTTTCCTGAGCTGAGCAAATATTTACGAGCCTTCCTCGCTGTAAACGGCTGCGCCTGGAGAGTAGGCCTGCCACTCAAACTGGCAAACCCTGGCTCATTTGCATATCCCATTACCAAGGGGCTCACAGCCTAGCTGGGCCCCAGGACCTGGGCTGTGTAGGCAGGGCTCTCAGGGAGAAGTGTCAGTCACGTAAATGGCCTCACTCTGAGGCGTCTGTGGACTCGGTGACGTCTGCTGCTCCGCTGTGGCGGCCCCCAAGTCCCCACTCTACGCATCTCAGAGACCTCTGAGCTTTTGTCCTGATGCCGAGGGGACCCAGGTGGCTAAGAGAACATGACTCAGGGACACGGTTTTGTAATAACCAACCCCTCATTGATCATGCCCAGCTGCCCTCCTGTCATGGCTACAGGCCTGCTGAAGTGACCTTAGCTTGAGTTCTGACCTTCTCCTGGGGGCCCCTTTCTCTGCTGAACTTCCTGTAAGAGCCAGGCAGGAAAACTTCAGGCCAAACTTCAGAGAAGAAAGACCACCGGTTCCAGATTCCCCCAATCAACAGGGGCCTCACCTCAAGTAGCCCTTTGTCCTGACCAAGGGCACTTTACATCTCTCGAGGGGGCCAGGTTCGGGGTTTTAGCCGTTGAGGGGGCCTCCTGCTCTGATCTAGAAGCTGACTTGCAGCAAGGTTCTGGGGGACTTTTGTGGAATAGCAAGTTGTGGGGTCAGAGGCAAGGAGAACTGGTCACAAACCAGCTGTTGGTAGAAATGGTGGCTCTGAGACAGGAGTCCCGAGCCAAGGCCAGGTCTCTCAGTTGTGGGACAAGACAGTGCCTGGGTAAATCACCTCTTCTTCCATTCTGATGGCTACCCAGTGGTCTCTTCTGGAAGAACTACAGCTTTTCTCGTTCATTCCAGTGAATGGGCTTTTCTAGGCCTCCGCCTTGATTGACAGCCTTCAGCACCTGGATACTATCTTAGGGTAGATGTGAAGTTTTTCTTAGGAAACAATTTTGACTTTTGTTCCTTCCTTCTTTCCTTCCTCCCTCCTTATCTTTGTCTCTTTCCCTTTTCTTTCTTTTGTGGTACCGTGAACGTGAACGTAGCCCAGGGCCCCCTGCATGCTAGCGCTTGCCGACTGAGCTACAAACAAACCTAGCTCAAGGATGCACCTCAGAAAGGTAGAATTGCTGAACTCAGGCTCAAACCCTTTCGCTTGGCCCTCATGAAGGGTGGAGGTGACTGTGAGAGTTGGGATATTGAAAGAGAGGAGTGTGCTCCTACTCCTATCCCCTGACATCTATGAGGAGGGGGAATGGAGGCCACACAGAAGACCAAGTGCCACAGCTACTCATCAGAGTTGATGAGAGAGGGGAAAGGCAAGTTCCCTCCATAATATGGCTCCCACCCAGTCATACGGAGGACCTGGAGTAAAGCAGAGATCACTGTCCTCATAGGGTCTTTTTCTGTGCCACACCCCTTCTGGAATCAGTTCACTGAATCTCCTCAAGCATCCTCAAGAAAATGCAAACCGACCCATTTTGCAGCCGAGAAAATTGAGGCTCAGAGTTCTGTGCAATCGCCTAAGGGCACACCGAGGAAAGAAGTTGAGCCTTGGTTGGTCAGCTTGCACCCGTACTCTCTCACAGACCCCCAGGGCCTGAACTGAGCTGTCACCCTCATATCCTACAGGGCAGGACATCGATGAGGTAGAGGAAGACCCTGCTGCCACGTGTCTGAGGTTGTCATTAGGAAGGACACAGGAGCTGGAGGTCAGCCTGGAGTCATTACTGTTGCAGTGACATGGAACAGAGCTCCGGCCTCATGTGGCCCAGACCTCCTGGCATGGACACAGATCAAGGGAGCCATTCAGGCCCACGAGAAGCCCAAGGCTCTGGTTCAAGAATACAACCCTGCTTCTCTTAAAAGGGAAGAGAAGACTGAACCCCAGCCCGGGTAGATGCCCCTGGTCTCAATTTTGCCACCTGAAAATCAAGGCAATCTTGGCGACATCCTCCAAATGGAGCCCTGGGGGGTTGTGGATCTGTGGAGGAGAATTGGGAGGGAGTGTCCCGGGGTATCTAACAAGTGTGGGAACAGCCAGATGCTGGGTGTGGCAGAGGAGGCTGAAGTGATCTGCCTGCTCCCTGAAAGGAAAACACTCTGGGGGGAAAGTGCATAACCGCAGGGCGAAGGCACCGTATAATACACTATATAAAGTTTATGGTTTGTTTGGACTCTTCTGGAACAACCAATAAACGAAGTAAGCAGAGAAGACCCAGGAAGAGCTCAGGCTGACCCTGGGCCAGTCCCGCGATCTCCCTTCCCAGGTAGCCTAGGGTGCAGCCAGTATGCGGAGTCCACAGGAGTGCAAATGTTCTTCCTTCTGTTTTTTTTTTTTTTTCCTCCATCCTCTGGGCCCGTGGCAAGTGAGAAAAGTGTTGCTCATAAAGGGCTTAAAGGCAAAGGCCTGTGCCTGTCCACAGTGCCTTATGGAGAAGGCTAAGCCCCTAAGCTCAAATTCTCACTAAAACTCCTTAAACCCTCTGGATCAGCTGTGCAAACGCACAGGTCTGCCAAGAAAACTGCTAAAGAGCGCCAACTGGTGGCACCAATGACGTAGCACATGGGAAACCAGACACTGGTTTCTCTTCTCCCTGTTCCTGCTCCCATCTCCTTCTGGTCCCCACCCACTCCCAGCTGGTGACCCCCAGCCCAGTTTCATCCTTTCTTCTTTTTTCTCTTCAGTTCTTTCCTGTCAAAGGCGGTGCCATAGATTCCCCCAGGGTCTCGGAGGAGCAGGATTAAACCCCAAGGAATGAAATCAGAACGATCTCCTTAGCGTTCAAGTAAAAAGAAAAAAGCAAAGCCAATGAAATTCACGTTTTCTATAAAAGTTTATTTTGCAATTTTTTCCCCAAGAAGTGGTCAGGATGCCCATTTCAATTATGTAAAGAAAAGTAAGGAAGGACAGTGTATAAAAATAACTTAAACATACATACTAGCAACAAAGCAACACACATCTCTAGTTACAACAGCAGATCAACTTGCCCAAGATTTTTCCAAAGGTATTAAATATTTTGTAGACAACGGGACAGACATACACACCTCTCTCTCTCTCTCTCTCTCTCTCTCTCTCTCTCTCACACACACACACACACACACACGCACACGCACGCGCACGCACACACGCGCACACACACACACACACACACACAGACACACATATATACAACTCAAGTATGTTTTCTGTGCATTTTCGCTAACCGCTACAGCTAAAGTGAAAACCTGAATTCCTGAGTGACCTTGAAGTGGAACCAAAACCTGCGCCATTGTCAGAGCAAACTTTGGAGAGCGTGCTGTGATTTCCCCACCCCACCTCATTTGCCCCTCACCTGTCCTCTGTGCTACTCCACTGACTACTAAAAGGTGGCCTTCTTATCTACTCAACATCGTGTTAGCTATCTCAGAGCTGGGGCAGGCTGCCTTTTTCCTGACTCCCAGTGCTGGGAAGGGGTGACTCAAAAGAGGCCCCGGTTGGTACTACATCTGGCTGATTCTTTGTTTCAGGGCTTGGAGTTCCCTCTGAATTTCGTAGGGGAGGTCAACATTGACTTGGTCTTCCAGATACTTGCTGATCTCCTCCACCTCCTTCTCCCAGAACTCCTTGGAGATCCCTAGCAGCTCCTCCATGTTGACGTTCCCCAGGCCTTTCAGGTTCAGGGCGTTTTCCTTAGGAATGTAGCCAATGGGCGTGAGCTTGGCACTGTCTTCCCCTTCAATCCTGTTGAACATCCACTCCAGCACCCGAGAGTTCTCACCGAAGCCCGGCCAGAGGAACTTGCCGTCTTTGTCCTTCCGGAACCAGTTGACGTGGAAGATCTTGGGCAGCTTGGCTGCTGGGCGTTGGGCCATGCTCAGCCAGTGAGCTAGGTATTTGCCAAAGTTGTAGCCAAAGAAGGGCCGCATAGCGAAGGGGTCATGCATGATGACCTTGCCTGTTGCACAGAGACCACTGTTTACCTCCGACCCCATCATGCCAGATTCTCTCTCCCTCTCCCCCATCACAGACACCGAGAAGAGGGCTCAAATTGCCCTTCTTGGGGTCTGTGGCCCAGACTTTGACTCACCCTTGTGTTCTGCGGCAGCTGTGGCCTCTGATCTCATGGCCGCTCCTACAAACACCCCATGCTGCCAGCTGAGAGCTTCATAGACAAGGGGGACACCTTGAGCAGGAGAAAAAGGTCATTAAAGACTAAGACGTCCAGACTCTCTGGGATTGATGGTGCTGTGTCATTGTTCAACCAAGCAGTATCCTTCTTTTGGATGAGGAAGTTTCACTTTGTAGCCCAAGATAGCCTGAGACTTACTCTGTAGCCCTGACTAGCCCTGAACTCACAGCAATCCTCCTGCCTCAGCCATCCAAGTGCTAGAATTGAAGATGTGAGCCACCCTGCCTGACAAGCAGCATTTTCTGTAGTTAAGTCTTACATCGGCAAAGACAATAAACAGGAAGTCACTAAGCCCTGTCACACCAGGTCTCTCAGTGAAGCAGAGCGCTGGCCTATGCTATCTCAGATCACAGACCCAGAAAGGCCACTAAGGAACAGAAAGCTAGCCCTAGATTTAAACTTGCCCAATTAGTCTGGATATGGGTGGAAGAGGGAAATCTTTGGAACCAGTTGGGAAAAAGACTCCCTGGATTTTTTGGTATCGCCATAGCCCAGGTGCCCACCCTGAACAGGAGATGCCTCTCACCTGCAGGTCTACGACCACCAAAAATAATGCCCTCAATGGGCACACCTTCTGGAGACTCCCAGGCAGGGTCGATGATGGGGCACTGGCCAGCTGGGGTGCAGAATCGCGAGTTGGGATGGGCACAGGGCTCTTCTACAAGAGAGAAAAATCCCTTAGTGTGTGACCCAGATAGGTTGTGCCCACAGCCAAGAGCACACGGCCTCTGAAGGGGACTCACCATCCTGTGGCTTCCACTCCTTGTTCTTCCAGGAAGTGATGGTGACGCCTGGGGCCAGCGGCTCATCGATCCCTTCCCAGTAAACTCCCCCATCGCTGGTCTCAGCCACATTGGTGAAGATAGTATTCCTCTGAATGGTCTTAATGGCATTGGGATTCGTCTTCACTGAGGTGCCAGGAGCAACTCCAAAAAACCCATTTTCTGGGTTGATAGCCCTTAAGTTGCCTGGGAAGTTGCAAACCAGAGAAGGAAGTGTGAATTGGAGCCAAGCGTAGCAGAGTTCTTCACACCTTGCCAGGCTAGCTCACGGGCTAACATTTTCTATCTTTCTCTTACGCGCCCTAAACCATGCAGCCATCCATTTTGACATGCATACCGTGGTCAGCTTAGATGCCTGCAGCCTTCCTTCTTCCCTGCTCCTGCACTAACCCTCCTTTTCTGTTTCATTAGCTATCTTGCGTGTGTGTATGTGGAGGGGTATGGTGTGAGTGTTCCAGGCCACACGTGCGAATGTCAGAGGATGACTCGCAGCGGTCAGTTGTCTTCTTCTGCCATTAGGTCCTGAAAATCATACTCAGGCCTTCAGACTTGGCAGCAAGTGCCTTTACCCATACCACCAGCACCGCAATACCCTCCAAAGAGGCATGCGAGCAAGCAAAGAGCTTCTCGTGGCGCTCTCTATCCAGACGGTCCTCACCAAATGCCTATACGGTGGCACTGCTGAGGCCTTGTTAACTCTGCACTCAAACACTCAATACCCAGTGCCAGTCACATAGGAGAAGGTTACGGTATATTTGAAGCCAACCACTCACCAAGGGTCATAACTACCATCACCCCGACCCAGAGACTCACCAAGGGTCTTAACTACCATCACCCCGACCCAGAGACTCACCTTGGGGCACAACTACCATCACCCTGACCCAGAGACTCACCTTGGGTCATAACTACCATCACCCCGACCCAGAGACTCACCAAGGGTCCTAACTACCATCAACCCGACCCAGAGACTCACCAAGGGTCACAACTACCATCAACCCGACCCAGAGACTCACCTTGGGTCCTAACTACCATCACCTGGCCCAGAGACTCACCAAGGTCACAACTACCATCACCCCGACCCAGAGACTCACCTTGGGCATCAAACTTCATCCAGGCAATATCATCACCCACACATTCGACTTTCCACCCGGGGAGGGTGGGGTTCATCATGGCCAAGTTGGTCTTCCCACAGGCGCTAGGGAAGGCTGCTGCCAGATATTTCTTCTTGCCTTCAGGGTTAGTTACGCCCAGGATCTGCGGGGGTATGGATCCACATTATAACCTCTAATCTTTGATACACATGTGTGAAACTGTCACGAGAAAACCCATCACTCTGTATCATTCATATAGTAAAAGGGAGAGACAAGGGGTGTGCATTTTCAACAAAAACATGGGCCTGTCTTTCAAACTGTGGGAGGGTGGAAGAGGAGAGCAGGGAATTAAAAGAAAGACAGGAGAGGAGAGGAGAGGAGAGGAGAGGAGAGGTGAGGGGAGGAGAGGGGAGGAGAGGAGAGGGAGAAAGGAGAAAGAGGAGAGGAGAGGAGAGGAGAGGAGAGGAGAGGAGAGGTGAGGGGAGGAGAGGGAAGGAGAGGAGAGGGAGAAAGGAGAAAGAGGAGAGGGGGGAGAGAAGAGGAGAGGGGAGAGGAGAAAAGAGGAGAGGGGAGGAATGGGGAGAGGAAAGGGAAAGGGGAGAGGGGAAGGGAGGGGAGGGGAGGGGGAAAGAGGAAGGGAGAGGGGGAAAGGAGAGGAGAGGAGAGAGGAGAGGAGAGGAGGGGAGAGGGGGATGGGAGAGGGGGAAGGAGAGGAGAGGAGAGAGGAGAGGAGAGGAGGGGAGAGGATGGAGGAAAGGAGAGGAGAGAGGAAAGGAGGGGAGAGGAGGGGGAAAGGAGAGGAGAGGAGGGGAGAGGAGAGGGGGAAAGGAGAGGAGAGAAAAGAGGAGAGGAGAGTGTTGTCTGAGCCCTTTCCAAAGAGATGAGCACTGAAGTTCGTTCTTCCAGTCAACTTGGTACCTCCGACTCTGCCCTCCAGTCCTCAGAAGTTGGAAAATGTTGGCATGGCTCTTCTTTGCCACCCCAGGCCCTCCAAATGTCTGCCCAGGATTTCCTGACCACTTACCAGCATGTGTTCTGCCAACCACCCTTCCTCCTTGGCCAGCCGGCTGGCTATCCGTAGCGCGAAGCACTTCTTCCCAAGCAGCGAGTTCCCACCATATCCACTTCCGAAGGAGATGATCTCTCTGCGGTCCGGAAGGTGGGCAATCAGGGTCAGCTCGGGGTTGCAGGCCCAGTTATTGATCAAAGGCTCTGAAAACAAATACCACATGAGTGTATGACGTGTATTCCTGCCCAGGTCTCCAGGCTGGCCTTGAACCATCTATGGAGTAAGGATGGCCTAGAACTTCCGATCCTCCTGACACTACCTCCTGAATGCTGGGATGATTGGCCTGTCTCCCCATGTTCAGTTTATTTGGTGTCTGGGATTGAACTCGGACCTCATGCATGCTAGGCATGCACTCTACTTGCTGAACCACATCCCCAACCCCTCCATTTACTTTTGATTTGGAAAGAACATACTTACTTTTTAAGGGAAGAGGGCACCCCACCGAGTGGAGGCACTTGATAAACTCCCCGTTGCCCAGGGCCTCCAGCACAGATGTCCCCATCCGTGTCATGATCCGCATGCTGGCCACCACGTAGGGCGAGTCTGTCAGTTCAATGCCAGTTTTGGCCAGAGGCGAGCCCAGTGGTCCCATGCTAAATGGGATGACATACATGGTACGACCTGCAGAGGCAGATGGGTGGTATTGACGCTACAGAGGCTTGCAAACCATCCTCACATCAGCTTCCGAGTAGTACCCAAGGCCGTGTCTCCCCCAACATCATGTGTCCTGCTGCCCACCAGACTCTGGTTTGCAAAAATTAAAATTTTCGTAACCATCCCACATGGTTGCACTAAAGCCACTTTAAATCAACACTAGTGGAAAGCATCTTTTTATTTATTTATTTATTTATATGTTATCTATTTGATATTACTTATTGAACCCACGGTCTTACGTGCTCTAGGCAAGCACTCCACCACTGAGCCATACCAGCATCCTTCTTTTCAGTTTTTATTTTGAGACAAAGATTAAGTTGCCCAGATGGGAAGTTTGAATCCTCCTTCCTCAGTTTCTCAATGACTGGGATGACAGTCCTGAGCCACCAGGACTAGCAGGAAGCACTTTAATAGTCCTGCGTGACCACCCATCCAACAAAACTGGCCAGTACATTTTCACGTGTCCACCCTATGCAGCTCAGACCACCCTCAGGAGCATGAACTGTGTAGACAGGAAACTGTGAGGCTTGGGGGTTCGGGTCCACTCACCTTTCATGCACCCTGGGAACCTGGTATTGAAAGCCTTCTCAAAATCCTCTTCTGACATCCAGCGACCTAGCTGGCTGAGGCCAGTTTTGGGGATGGGCACAGTGTCTCTCTGATCTTGGGTGATGATGACTGTCTTGCTTTCGATCCTGGCCACATCCCTGGGGTCAGTCAGAGCCAGCCAGCTAAAAAAGTCACAGGAATTCCTTCAGCAAAACATCCTTAAGGATGTATCCCTCTTGCCTATGCCAGGTGCTTCCAAGGCTAGCAGGACACAAGGAGATTGTCCATGTTCCTTAAATATGAAAACCAAACCAACAGGGGCTTTTGCTAGACCATGAACTGGCCGTGGGGAAAGGGACCACCTTCCATAGCTGTCTAGAATCTATTGGCTGGCTATGCTAACCTCACAGGGTGTATGGATTCTGATCATTCTGCTTCGGACTCCAAGAAGGTGGAACTGGGGAGCCTGAGGGCTAGAGAGTGTAGGTTGAGGGGACTCACCAGTTGTCATATTTCTTCAGCTTGTGGATGACACCCTCCTCCTGCATGTGGTCCAGCAAGCGCCCATACTCTTCCTCAGAGCCGTCACAGATGTGGATATGCTCCGGCTGGCACAGCTGGGCATTGCCTTCCACGAACTCCCTCACCGCCTTGGGCAGGCTGTCGAGGCTGCCCTGGACAACCTTGGCAGAGAAGTCCAGCCCGTTATGCAGCTGAGGAGGCATATTTGCCAGTGTGTGTGTGAGGCAGGGATCCTGGTGTCACCTGAAACAGAGGAAGAGGCTCCTAATCACCGACTCCCACAGCCTCCTCCCAGTTCCTCCTGTAGACTTCGCATGAGCTGCACGTGGCCAGGGAGCTGTGTTTGTCAGGGTGAAGGAAGTGAGTCGCCCCATCTCCCATATTTACTGAAGGGTGAGTGAAATGGCCCTACCTACCTTTCTGCCTTTAGGAAGGTCTGGATCGGAGATGGGAGGGTGTCTTGCCGGATTTCCCCTGTTGACCGAGGGCGTGTCCCAGAGGGAAGGCCGACTGTGCCTGGTAGCCAGCCTTCCTCGCTTTAAATACTATACACAAGACAGGACAGCCCTGCCCCTCAGCTGTACCCGGAGGCTCGCCTCTGACGTAAGGGGCAGGCCCTTGGATCATAGCCATGGTCAGTGAGGTTTGGAAGCGACTTAACACAATAAACCCCGGGAAGATAATGATTGAACTTGCAGTTGTTAATGAATGTTGAGAGGCCTCAGGCCCCTTTGTCCGCCATAGTGAATCCTTACACAACATTTGATTGACTAAACTTTGACCCTGCCTGTTGCTGATGCAAATTACAGGCCCTTTCCTTGATTGGCAGGTAGGGGTCAAGGACAGTGCCAGCCGGGGCACCTCTTGGACTTCATATGTTGTTGGCAGCACATTTTGTGTGCCAGTGGCTGCTGGTTGTCAAAACACAGCAGCTCTGAGGTGTCAACCCCATGGTCAAAGGTCATGAGAAGAAAACTCTAGCTCCGAGACACTAGCCTTCTAGATAAATGTCCAGTAACAGCTGAGGTAGCTGGGGTGCATTACCTCACTAGGTGACTGGTAGATTCTCTGGCCACCCCAGAGGCTATGAGTTGCTGCAAGCTTTATTCTGAGGGGACAATGCCTGGCACTAGTGCAAACATACTGATCCCTGCTCCCAGGGTTTTATGTCAGCTCACTCTTACTGCTGCCTGAGATGGAACTCTGACCACTAGGAAACTAAGGCAGAATGATCAATTAGCAGGTCCCAGTGGCTGGTAAGAGCCAGAGGGTATGCATACAGTCAGTCTGGGCTACAGAGTACCATGGCTCCCTTGTAAAGTACCATTGTCTTTTCTAAAACCTCTGTGTGTTCTTTGGGAAGTCGTGGGTTAGACACAATCACACTTGGAGCTGCCTGGATACTTCCTGCAAGTCTGGGAGTCTAGGGAAAAGAAGGGGGGAGCTTGGCGGCTCTGCTGGGTCACACTTGAGCAGCAAGACCTTTATCACAATTGTGAAGAATCTTCTCTGCAAGCCACAGACCTTCATTCCAATTGAACCAGTCTCGAGCTTGCTCACTGGAGTTTAGAGAGAAGTGAGTGAGAAGTCAATGAAGACAGGCCGATGGCCAGGCCCAGCTCCCCACAGCTGGCCTCGGGGGGATGGCAGGGGGTTGGCCCACTTCCCTGTGGGCAGCGGGGAATGGTCCAACAAGCAGCTCTGTGACTCTGCTTACTGTGAAAGGCCATCCAGACTGAGCGCTCTTGGGCTCGGCCCACTGCACAGCTCTGCGATTCCAAGTGCCTCCTGCACCCACATTGCTACCTCTCCGGGGTTCATCCAGTGGGCTTTCAGTGTCGGTGCAGAAGAAGGTGCTTCCTGTCCTGGTCACTGAGACTGCTTGAGAGGGGTGGCCTCACCCTATGCAAACTGTGTTGTGTCTAAACCCAGCCAGCACGCCTTGCTCAGTAGCTGACAGACATCAGGTACGATGCACACCTCCTCTGATCTTTGTGGCCAACCCCTGATCTGCTGCTGAAACTGTTGTTTATGCGTTGGAGTCCCTGGAAGGCTAAGTTGAAAACAAAACCCGAGAGACCAGAACTGAAGTTTTGAAGCACCCTATACAAATCCAAGGTCCCTCTGCTGTGAGTTTTGTAGAAGGGACCTAGCTAGTACAATAACAGGCTGTACCCCCACATGCATTGTGCAGGGGTACCGTAGGACCCATACCATACCTTGTCAAAATGTCACAAGGCAGATACTGGACTACAAAATGACCTGGAGATCCATGGTCCTCTGAAAGAGTTGAGAAACAAACAGAAAGCAGGGCTCTATCAGGTAAAGCTGGCTCAAGTGCCCTCATCTCCAGATGGGGACACCCTGGGGCCCTATCTTTCCTTGTCTTTGGTGATTTCAGGTCCACAAGAAGCCTCCCTGGACAGCCCTCCTGCCCCCTCCCCAGGGAGGAATTGTAAACCAGTTCACCTTCCTACTGCTTCATCTTGAATAAGCCACAAAAGAAGCCCTAGGTACTAATGCTAGCTGCCATGCTGGGGGTTCCCAGAGACTCTCAGCCTGTCTTGTGTGCATTGTTCAGTGCTTTGTACAGGACAAGTCAGGGTCGGGACTCCCACCTGGTGGGAGTTTCCGTGTGGTTTCTCACACAAACATGTGCAGACCACCAGACCTCCAGACTGAGGCCCATGCTTCCTTAGGTCAGGGAACTTCCTGGTCAAGTGCACAAACAGTTGTTTCTCATTGTAAAGCTGCTTCAGAGGGAAGGGAGGAAGCCTAGACACCCAGGAACAAAGTCAGAATTATATTGCTGTATTAGTCAGTGTTCTCTAGAGTAGCAGAACGTATAGAATTATATAAATATATATAGTGGAATATATATAATCCTATATATGTATATGTGTATGTATACACACACACACACACACACACACACACACACACACGGGATTTATTCAAATGACTTACAGCTAGTCCAACAATGGCTAGCTGTGAATGGAAAGTCCAAGAATTCAGTAGCTCCTCACTCCATGAGGCAGGATGTCTCAGCTGGTCTTCATTATATGCAGGAATCCCGAAGCAGCAGGCTCTAAGACTAGTGGAGGCATGGGTGTGCCAAGAAGTTGAGGGCAAGCCGGCAAGCAACAAAATCTTCCTCCTTCCGTTGTTCTTATATAGGCCTCCAGCAGAAGGTGTGACCCGGATTAAAGGTGTGTCTTCTTACCTCAAGATCCAGATTATAGGTGCGTCTTCACTGGTGGTGGTGGTGCACATGTTTAATCCCGGCACTCAGGAGGCAGAGGCAGGGGATCTCTGTGGTCTACAGAGTCAGTTCCAAGACAGCCAAGGCTACACAGAGAAACCCTATCTTGAAAAATCAAAACAAGAGCAAGAGAGAGAGAAAGAAAATAACCCCCTGCTGCCAGGTATGGTGTAATCTAGTACCCACGAGGCAGAGGCAGGAGGATAGTAAATTTGGCCCATACAGTGGTCCCATGGAAGAAGAGGTGGCATACACTTGGCCCATCTCCATGGCCACAGCTCACATCCCGTGGGAACGTCAATGGCCGTATTTGCATCCAGACTAAGATCAATAGTGATGACACAGATGGTGGCTATGGGTTCTGAGGTCACAAGTGCCTTCCCTGTCCCCAGCAGCCACGAGATAGGCAGATACGGCTGCCCCATACATTTAAGACGTCATTTAAACCCAAGTAACCAGAACCTCCAAACCAGAGTCTGGCCCTCCTGGTGCCCCTGGCCTTCTGGGCAGGTAGAAAAGAAGTGGTTTCCTGAAAAGTGCTGGACAATGCAGCCGTCTGACCGTTTCTCCAGAGAGACTGTCTCCACGACTCCGGAAGTGGGTCTCAGAAAGTCCACACAGAATGGAGCAGTCAGGAAGTAGTATGAGGACCATGGTTGTGGCTCTGTTGGTAGTGTGCTTGCCTAGAATACACAAAGCCCTGAGTTCAATCCCTAGCACCCCATTAATTAGACAGATGGTACACATCTGTGATCCCAGCATTTGGGAGGTAGATGCAGAAGGATTAGGCCTTCAAGGTCATCCTTGGCTACATAGTAAGTTCAAGATCAGACAGAATGACATAAGACCCTGGCCAGGTCTCACCAAAATGCAACAGTCATGATAGATAGATGGGTGGTAGCCACGCACAGTGGCTATGTGCCAGGCAAATCAGCAAGGGAAACACCCTGGACTTAGTGGGGTCTCCCGGTGGAGAAACCTGATGCATGATTGGGACTTGCCTTGCTGAGCTTTGGCTGCCTGGGGGTCAGTGAAAGAGCATCTTACCCTATGGTCCAGCCTCGGTCTTTAGAAACAACAGGAGTCAGGGCTGTGGATTTTTTTTTTAAGGATTAATGCATCTTTGTTATGTATACAACATTCTGCCTGCATGTATGCCCACACGCCAGTGGAGGGTGCCAGATCTCATTACAGATGGTTGTGAGCCACCATGTGGTTGCTGGGAATTGAATTCAGGACCTCTGGAAGAGCAGCTGGTGCTCTTAACCACTGAGCCATCTCTCCAGCCCAGGGCTGTGGATTTGAGATGGTGCCCCCAGGGCTGGGTTATTCCACCAAACCTCCTCCAGAGTAGAGTGAAGACCCAGAAAGATGTCCTTAAGAGTCCCCTTCGCCTACAGAACCTGACTCCCCCAGTGTAACTCTCAGACTTTCATTCTAGATCTTAGGGTGTGAAGACATTTCACATCCAGGGCATCTGCTCATCGCCGGGGTTCAAGCCCTGTCCTCCACCTCCCCAAAGTGCCCCTGTCACTCTCAGACCACAACTTCCCGGGTCACCTTAGCCATGGATGGAGGGGATTCCCCCCCCCACACCCGCCATAGGGATAGCAGGGTAAGGTGACTGCCGAGAGGTTACTCTGTCCAGAGAGCTGAGCTCATAGGGACTCCTACTGGCAAAACTACGGGTGACTGTGTTTCTCTAGAAGAAAGCAAGAAACAGTGTGGATCTCACACACGAGAGCCAAAGGCATCTTCTCCTTTAGCTCTCTACTGCCCTAGGTCTACTGGAGGGGCACCTGGCTGGCCTCTCTGTGGAAGTTCCGGACAGCAGAAAACACTGCAGCCTGGAATCGTCACCAGGGCGATTCAGGTCATCCACCTCAACTATGTTTGTCAGGGACAAATATTTAGATGTTCTCTCTGTAGCCTGGGGAGTGGGGGTGGGGGGTGCATTTGTCGGTGAATGAATGCTGAATGGAAAAGATCACATTTCCTTGGCCCCCTCTGTTTTGACTTTCATCTAAAAAAGGGGGGACAGCACTTGGGAGGCAGAGGTAGGTGGATCTCTGTGAGTTCAAGGTCAGCCTGATCTACAGAATGATTTCCAGGACAGCTAGGGCTGTTAAAGCAGTCCTGTCTGGGGAAAGAAAGAAAGAAAGAGAGAGAGAGAGAGAGAGAGAGAGAGAGAGAGAGAGAAAGTCCTTGTAGTCCAGTCAGCCCCCCTTTTAATAGAAGTTGAAAAAAGTTGGGGGCAGTATGATGAGAAGGATCCAAAGCCTAATTTGGGGTGCAGAAGGGTCTCCAATGTCTGGCCTGGGATATCTTGAGACTGTGGTCTCCAGCTGAGAGACTCTGGCTTTAAAGGGTTGTGTTATGCCACAGCTTCCCCCAAGGGTACCTGGCTCATTTGTCTATCTTTTCTTATGTGTGCCTTTGTGTGTGCCTGTGTGTGTGCCTGTGTGTGTGCCTGTGTGTGTGCCTGTGTGTCTGTGGGGGTTCGAGGACTACCTACAGGAGCCTGCTCTCTTTCCATCCTGTGGGGCCTGGGGATTAACCTTAGGCAACCAGCCTGGGCCACAAAGGTTCTAATGTTTGAAGCCACACCAACTCTACATGCATGCATTCTAGAACAAAGAAATAAAAAAATAAATAAAATCTAAGATTAAAGCAACTTACTTGGGACTTAGGAATAAGGTGTGAATTTTACAACAAAGGCGGACCCAGAAGATGCATTAGAGGTGTGGAAATATTCAGCTGTTAGAGCCTTCTGGGATGAGATCTCTCCATTGCAGGCATTGCTGACCCATGGCAAAGCAGACTCCCCAAACCCTGGCTTTGGTTCTGTGGTGCTGAGCGGTCAAGCCCGTGGCTTCTTATATGCCCAAGAAGCACAGGCCACCTGACCCCAGTTCTGAATGATTTTGAAAAACAAGAACTGCTCTATAAGTTCTTGTTCCAAGCCTGTCGGGAACCCACAGTCCTCCTGCCTCTGACTCCCGGGTGCAGGGATTACAGGGTGCGCTCCACACCTGGCCCTGTAAATTTCCTGGTGATTGCTCCATCAGGCTGGATGACAGGGTAGATGGCGGCACCCTGCCATGTCAGATGGTGAGGCTCTGGAACTCAACATCCCATGTCATCCCAGCCCATGAACAACTTGGCTCTCCAGAGCTCAGTGTCACCCCTATATGGTGCTTACAGTTGGCTAGTATGGCCACTTGGGTTCAGAGGACTCTTTTTCAACTCAAGGAAAAACAGGCAGAGGGTTTCATTTTGAGGTCACCATACTCCTTGCCTTGAACCCTTGATCCTAGCCTTTCTGCTTGCAGCTAAAGCAGCCAAGTTAAGATGAGGGCTACACAGTCTGCAGGGACGAGGACCCTGAGACCTAGGGCAGTCTCCCCCAGATCTTTAGCTCCCTCGGAAGCCTGCCCATGCCCCATTCTGCCTAACAGTACCATACAGTATTGAGAAGAGCTACAAACTCCGAGGTCATTGCCATTGTGAAAGCTTGTCCCTTTATCACTGTCCCAATTTCTAATGCCACTTCCTTCTCACCTGCTTAGGGCAGCGGGCCACCATGTTTTTGGAAGCTTGGGAGAAGTATGCCTTCCTGCCTCTCCCACCTGTTTTATGAGATAAGATCTCATTTTATAGGCCAGGCTAGCCTCAACTTTGCAGCTCTCCCGCTTCAGTTTCCCAAGCAGTGGGACTGCGGGTTTGAGCCACCCCCGTCAGCTAGGGGAATGTCTTTCATTTGGTGTGCACGGGCCACTGAAGGAGCCTTCCTGTCTGCCACCAGGCATGCAGTTTCGATAACCAGGAGACTGAAAAAGAACAAAACGAAAAGTTCAAGCCTGTGCTAATTAGCTCAGCCTCGCCCCGTTCTCGCCTTCTGTTTGCCTGTTCCACACAAAGGGAAGTGGATTTTTACCTAAAATTTCCCCATTCCCAATTATTCTGAGCCTTGGTTTCCACGTGGCCTCCCTTGCAGACTCTGTATAAACCTCATATTGCTTGGGATGCTTCTAGTTGCACACAGTCAGGACTTACACGAGAGCCATGCAATATAACCCCAGAAGGTCTTTTAAGAGGCTGGCTGCCTAGCTGAGACTACAGATGGTCTGAGGAGACAGACAGTGGCCCCTCTGGACTCCTAAGCTCTCCTGATCCTCCAGCATATGATGGAGGTCTCCCTTGACTTTACAGGTATGGAGTAAGTGAATCTAGTTCCTGAAAGTAGACATCAAAGATGAGAATCAGCTGCCACTGGGAACTGCAGCAAACACACTCCCCAGGAAGCCACCTCAGTGCCAGGTAGAACATGGGCAAGAAGAACTAATTGCATAGCTACCACACACAAAAAAAAAAAAACCAATCCAACGCTTTTATTCTTCAGCGAGAAAATGGATCTACTTTGGGGTGCAGTTAGCTCTGTTGGAGGATGATAATTGCTTGGGAACCAAATGCACCCCTTCCCCGAACTCCCTCGTAACCAGGCACTGTTCCCCGCTTGCCTGGGACCTGCTGCTAAGAACAAAAATATCTTTTCTGATCCACGCTGGAAAGAACATCTAAAACTCAATAAATCAAATGCACCCAGTCAGCTCCTCTCCTGACAGGGGCAGAATTTGCGTGGCCCAAGCTGAGGGACACACAACCCAGGATGGAGATCTGGCCACCAAAACTGGGTCAATGCTGGGGCTTGAGCCTTAGAAGTCAGAAATGTTTTCCAGTTGGATACAGAGAAAATCCGGCCCCCAGGACTGCTGTGCTCGCAGCTGGAGACTGAAATAGACTGTTCACACGGATAAACACACTCCCTATTTGTCTGGGAAACAACCAGAGTCTGATGGGAAAACATGCCAAACACGTGCCTGTTCCCCGAAGCTTTGAGGAGGCAGCCACACAAGATCAACAACGAAGGAAGAGAAAAACTATCACTGTACGTGAAAAGCAGAGAAGCAGCTGCAGCTGCAGCTGCAGCAAAGACAGGGTGTCTGTCTTCTCAGTCATCACGTGTTCCAAACAGCAAGAAGGACTCAGGGCTCAGGGTACCTGCGTGGTGCCACCCACGCCTGATTTGGTTAGTGCTTTGCTTCTCCTTCTTATCATAGGCTGTCTTATTTTCTACAGAAAACACACCTGGTCCAAAGAAGTCTTGGGGCAAGAGGCCACATTCTGAACCCTTTGTCCTGTCCAAGTTCACAAAGCCAGGGTGCAAGACCGGAGCCCGACCCCACCCCCAGCTCACAGACCTGTGGCCCTTCCGCCAACTCACAGGGAATCTGAAACTTCCTTTAGATATGGGATGAAGGGATCAGGAAAATGGCTCAGTCGATGAAGTGCTTGCCACAGAAGCACGAGAACCTGACTTCAGTCCCCAGCCTCCACATAAAAGCCGGACACGGCAGCAAACACCTGTATTCTTAACACAGGAGAAGGGGAGAAGGGGATCCTTGGGGATCAATGGTCAGCCAGTCTAGCCCAGTTCATAAACTCCAGGATTATCTGAGAGAGACTGTCTCAGCAACTAAGGTGGAAAGCGGTGGAAGAAGACACCAACGCTGACTTCTGGCCTCCACATACCCATATACACACACGTATACATACATATACACACATGTATACATACATATACACACACATATACATACACGCATGCACAATTACAGTATGCACAAACACATACACACCCAGCTGCAAAGCAAGGGAGACTGGATTTTCTTCACCGTGGCAAATGAAAAGATGAGGTGTTTGGTTCAAAACATTTTTATAAGCATATGGTTTTTAAGATTGATCCATTGAGCTGGGTGGCCATTTTAGTGCCCCCTTTCCCAGCAGAATGGGAGAAGCAAGCTTCAAATCTTCCCTTTTTCATGGTTTCCTTTGATCTTGTGGAGGTGGGGAATTGTTCGCTTGTTTGTTTGGTTTTGTCTATTTTAGTTTGGTCTAGTCTGGTGTGGTTTGGTTCTAGGCACAGGCTCACTGTGTAACTCTGACTAGCGTGGAGTTTACTATGTAGACCAGCCTGACCTCAAACGCACAAGAGTTCCACGTCTCTGCCTCCCGAGTGCCAGAATTCAAGGCATGCACCCAGCCTTAAAAAAAAAAGTCTTTATTTTAATGTTCCACTTAATGTGTTTCTTGGGTCCATTTAGGATCTCATATTCCTGAGATTGGGTTTTTTTAAGTTTTTTATTTTAGGTTTGATTGACACATAATAACCCCACATACTTAGAGCTGGACCCACACACACACTCACACACACACTTGGGGTGAAAGTCTCAGGTAGGCACCCTTGTGTGAGGTCCTCACAGTCCCCACTTAGAAACAGAGAAAGGGAGAGCAGGTGCCGCAGTTCCTTCACGGGAGACCCCGTCTCAAGCACCACCTGTGAATTATTAATGACAAATTCTTTATGGGGAGGGGGAAACTTCTTGGACTATCTTTGATGTACTTTTAGCAACCGGGAGCCGTCTTCCTCTGGCAGCTTTTCCGAGCTGTCACATTATTTAAATGAGAGCCTAGCTGACATTTGCAGATGAATGAGCTCGGTAGAAACTAAAAAGCTGTGTTCTGAGCGCAGCTTTGATGGGCGCCGTTTGGGCTTTGATTTGGGAGTGACTTACCCACGGTTGAGAACAGAGATGGAGGGCGCTCCCAGCAACTGTGAAAAGAACAGAGGGAAAAGTTTTGTGCTTCATGACAAACAGACGAGTGTTCCACAAGTGACATTTGCAGGGAGCGGGTGGTGGGGACGCTGTGCTCAGAATATACTTAGAATCGCTCCGTTCCTCATTGTTCGTTATGTATCTAATTATTCTAGTTACGGGCTTGTCAAAGAAAGTTTTATGTGACACGTGTTGTTCCTTAAGGGGAAAAAAAGTAAGTTGGAGTTGAAATCTGACTTTGTTCAAGGAGTTGAGGCTGCCAGGGCATGAACGGGGAGACCACAGTGTCACGGTGTAGACAGGCTGGCCACAGACGTTGACTTCACTCCACCCCACATTCCGTAGTATCCTGGCCACTTACTGACTCATTCTGAGGTCGTGTAGCCAGGCACTGGGATACAGTGGCCTCAGCTTGAGATAACCATTGGAAAGCAAGCTCAGAGACTGGCCAAACGGATGCTGGCTGTCAGTACAGTCTGCAGATATGGTTCCCTTTATCGGATAGTGGCTTTCCCTTGGGAGCTACAGAGAGCACAGAGCTTGAAAATCAACTTCCCCTTTACAGGTTGGCCATGTCTTTGAGCCAGCCTTGTGCCCACTCAGGCCCTTTGCGCTGCCCTCCCCTGTGCCCTGTGCCTGACTCTCCCTTCCTGGTTTCTACCCTTCCGGCATTTCCCAGTCCTCCAGCATACAGCACTCTCTGTTTTCCTGCCCGTTCGTTTCTGCTTGTTAGCTTCTTTGTATACCTTAGTTTATTTTTTTAATTTATCTTTATTTTTAATCACATGTATATGAGTGTGTGAATGTGGGTTTGTGCACATGAATAAGAGTGCCTTCAGGGGAACCGGAGTTGCAGGCACTGGGAGCCTTTGTGAGCACGCTGAGAACCGAATCGGGTCCTCTGCAACAGCAATATCGCATGAACTCCTGTGCTATCTCTCCAGCCACTGCTTTAAAAACTTACACTTTGTGTGTGTGTGATGCACATGTGGAGGTCAGAGGACAGCTGGAGGGAGTCAGTTAGTTATCTCAGGTTGTCTGGTTTGGCATCTTACCGGCTAAGCCATCTGGCTTCCTAGACTTCAGCGTCTTCTCCATTGGCCTGGTTTAACAACAGCTCTAGCTCGCGACTGCTAGCCACACCCCTGCTCCCAGGCCCGGTCCCTACCACCTGCTGGTGATTCTGGGGTTATTATGGAAACAACGAAGGCCCTGTGGGTAGTTCGACCCACAGACCCCTGTAGAGAGTGGACTGGCTGTGGAAAGGCCGTCCCCAGCCTTCGAGAGCCCCCCTGAAATTGCTGCACGTTTGAACCTTTTGGGGGGGTGCTGCCTCCAAGATGGGCAGCCTCTGTCCGTTTGGCACTGGCTATAGAGTCACCCCAACTCTAGCCTGCTTGAGAACAGCACCCCCACTGGTCACCCTTAGCACCTGCACCTGAGGCCGGCCTGCAGTTCATCTTACAATTTATTTATATACTTGAGATTAAGTGATAATTTCTTGCTTGGCCCCACTCACTGGCCAATCATGCCAGAAGACTCCAGTCAGGAAGGAGTGTGCTGGGGTGGGGGCTGCTTAACTTCATCTTTCATAAGCCTTCGTCGGTCGCCATTCACCAGGTGCCAGCTGAGTGCCTTCTCTGGTCATTATTAATTAATTTATTCATTTATTCATTAAACGTTTCAGGGTAATTTACCATCTGAAAAGAGCGGTGGTAGCAGCACCATGGGCTTGAGGCAGAACTGTACAATGGGAGCCTGAAGGAGCCACTTTAGAAAAAGGTTTTCAATATTAAAAGTACCAAAATGAAGAAAGAAAAAAAAAAACCCACCACAATTGTGATGGTAAATTACAATATGATAATAGGTAAGAAAGGCAATTATACATTCATCACTTGCTATGAAGTGGTTATTACAATAGTGTGGCATTATAAAATTGATATGGTTATTATAAAATAATAGGGAATTTATCTTACCTTTTTTTGCATTAAGAGATAATAAAATTACTCTCTGAAAACAAATTGTACCTCCTTTTGTCTTCATGAAACATTAGCTAGGCCTGGACAGTACTCTAGAAACTTCCTTTGTTTTATCTGGTGTTTCTTCCCTCAGGGACTTGCCAGAAAGCTGCTGGGTCTGCTGGCCCTCCAAGCCCTTGTTTCTGGCAGGTGAAACAGACAATCACAGGCAGAGGTCACCTTTCACTGTGCCCCCACCCCCACGCTTGTTAATTTCCAAGGGAACATCCCTTTTTTCATTTGGTCAGAACCTGTTAGGCATAGACAGACCCTTCCAGAACAAAAATGTCCTCATCGCCCTGAGTACATCACTGTGGCCAAGGAGGACCCATGAGAGCACAGGATTCATAGCAGGCCTGGGGCAGGAAGACCTTCCTCTAGGTGTCTCTCCGTCCATGACCCCAGAGGTGAGCTGCCGTGTGAACTTGGCATTCGTCTGAGCTGTACCTTTGCCAGTGTCTGAGCTGGCTTCATTCTTGGAACACGTGGAAGCACGGGCTTTGCTTGGCAGTGAGTGAAAGCCCAAAGGAGCCCCTCCTAAAGAAATGTGGAGGCACAATGCCCCTTTCAAGAAGAGTGCCATGAAACCCTCCCTGGAAATGAAGCCTGGGGTCGGGTTCGTGAACCACCTCAGTGGCTTGGAAGCATGCCGAGGAGGAAGCCAGCGGGGGGGGGGGGGGGGCGAAAGCTAGAATCACATCGTGTGTATGAAATGGAGCAATCGGTTTGCCTCGGTTTCCCTGCCTGAAACAGAGATCTAAGATCCCAGGGACTGTGTGTTCTCTTTCTGAACAGGGGAATCAAGGAGACCCAGGCACACACTCCAAGCATCGCCTCAGCCCCGCACCCCAACAACACCTGCAAACTTTACCAAGTCCCCACTATTCCCAGGCCACATCAGTGCAAGCCACTCACGGGCCCCTCCAGCCATGATCCCCCTCTCGAGAGCTCTGCTCCCAGACTGTCTGATCATGTTTCCCAAACAAAGTACACTGGCAATTTGTCTGGCTGCTTAATTTCTCCTAAGACAAAGTGACAGCCTCCTGAGTGCTCCCCCTCTGTGTTGGCTTTTATTCTTTCTTTCTTTATTTTTCCATCTCGCCCACTCTTCCCTGTTGCTCAGTCTCCCCACCGCATTCATCTGTCACTCTGGTATTAGCCCACTGTCTGCCTGGCAGCCCACAATTACACACTTATTTTATTACTTAGTTTCCCACCCTGAGCCGGTGAGTCATCCCTAACCTTTCGCGCTGTAACAAACTCCTCTTCTACTTTCCTTCCTCCCCGACAGCCTCCTCACCCCTTAACTTTCAGAAGTCAATGTCTGCTCAAACCCTTATCAACGAGCGAGACAGGACAGGCTTAACCTTGTTTTCCACCCAAGCAATTGGTTTGAACAAATGAAGTGCTGTACTCTGGGTTTTCTGGTCCCTTGGGATCAAAACAGGAATAATAAACAGGACTCAAGAAGGGCAGGAAAGTGATACATTGGTCCCACGGGCAGATCTTGGACCAAGACAAGGCAGGGCACTCCTTTCTGTAACCTGGACTTCACTACATGACTGCGTCGTCAGATTGCAGAAATGAGGCTAATGTCCAGCTCCAGACAACTGGGCGTGGGGCTCCTGGGTGTTTTCAAGTAACAATCCTAAGAAAAGCCAGAGATGCTTTTCAGTGTTTGTTGCATTCAATTTATTTAGTGGAGAGGACGGAACGAGCGTAAGTGGAGGTCAAACAACGATTTGTAGGAGTCACCCCCTTTTTTCACTTCATGGGTCCCAGGGATTGAACTTGGGTCTTCAGAATGGGCAGCAGGCGCCAAAATTTCCCACCTTAGCCATCTCATTGACCAGGGTTTGTCTTTTTGAAAAGATATAAAACCCCAAAAGTTACATAAGTTCTCTGTGTGGGAGCCGGCATGGAGTTGTCCCTGAAGATGCCAAGAAGGAAGACGGGACAGGGAATCTTGAAGAGGGGGCCTAAGAGCTGGAGAGACCAGGGGTTCCTTACAAATTTTAACCTACTAATATTCACAGAAGAAAACAGACTTGGGCTAAGACTGGGACATAACCTTCAGGGTCCAGAGCCCAAGTCCTTCCCAGCATCCATGTTACCTGATGCACCTACATACAGGTCAGAGGAGAATGCAGATCAGAGAGGGCATTGAAGCACACACGCATGGGGAGCGAGACAGTGAACTGTACAGCTATCCACCCTCACAGTCAGCTCCGCCCGAATCAGCAAGTCATCAAAGCAAACACAAAATGCCCAGCAAAGGCCTGGACACCCACCTGGCAGTCACAGAGCATGCAGCAGAATCTTAGAGATGAGAACTCAGGATTTAAGGCGCTCTGTGTGGGGCTGGAGAGATGACTCGGGGGACTGAGAATGTGTACTGCACTTGCAGAGGACCAAGCTGGGTCCCCAGCACCCAGGTGGGAAAGGTCAGCTATTGTCTACAAGTGAAGCTCTAGGGGATCCCATGTTGTCATGTGGCCTCTGAGGGCACTGAATGCACATGAGCCTCTCCACACACAGACACAAAGATGATTTCAAACAACAACAACACATAAATCTGAAGGCACTGGATTTCCCAGCTTGTGATGGGAACATCTTGCTAGCATAATCGTCAACTTTGTCTCCCCACTGGTCATAGCTTTTCTCCCCATATCCTATTAAAGGTTCGTTGGATTTACTTGTTAAAACACACAATTCAGAGACTTCTAGTGTAATCACACAGGGGTGTGCAGACACTCCTGGATCCTTCAGAAGCCCTCATCACCTCTCCCCTGACCACAGAGTCCCATCCACACACACTGTCTCTCAGCACCCCTGCGGCCCCCTGGCAGGTGCCAGTTCTCCTCAGCCTCACCCACCAGCCCTTTATGGGGCTCCCCACCAGGGGCACAGTACGATGGCTTTGTGGTATTTTGTGACCGGCGTCTTTTATTTAGGTCATTCACATCTCAGTATCTGGGTGGCATTCTGCTGTGTGGCTATGCTATCCTTTATCTGCTTGTTAGTTAATAAGCACTCGAGTTGTCTCCATTTGGGTGCTGATAAGAATAATGCCACTGGCCCTTCCCTTTTAACAATGTTCTGCCACTCACCTGGTTGTTGCTGCCAGCTCATGTTTGCCCTAACATCCCTTGCCTGAGTAGAAGCTCCACCACGGACTAGTCAAGATCAAACACCGCTGAGCAATCCATCTTCCTTAGGAGCCTGCTGTTCTGACTGAACCCTGACACTGTCTAAATGGCAATGGATCGTGGCAAATGTCCCTATGACATTTCCAATTTTCTCTGTCTCTGCGTTTCTGTACCTCCTCTTGAAGGTCCTTTGGATTTCTGATTAACCCATCCATCACTTTTCATGTTCAGATCGCAGAGACCCTGCAGTTTGGTTTCCACATGAAGCATGTCTACAGTCTTTCTCTGGTCCCCTAAGCTCCACAAACTCAGTCTTCACAATACCGTTATATGGAAAAATGGTGCAGTACTCAAGAAAAACAAAACTGAACACCAGAAAAATGGACAAAGAAGCAGAAGGAAAATCCAGATCTGCCGCTGCATCTGGCACCTTCTGGGAGAACTCATGGACAATGACCAAAGCTGCTTTAAAAAATCATTTGTTAGCCGGGTAGTGGTGGTGCACACCTTTAATCCCAGCACTCGGGAGGCAGAGGCCCGTGGATCTCTGTGAGTTCGAGGCCAGCCTGGTCTATAAGAGCTAGTTCCAGGACAGGCTCCAAAGCTACAGAGAAACCCTGTCTCGAAAAGCTGCAAAAAATAAAAAATAAAAAAAATCAATTGTTGACCAGTAACAAATTCACAGGTAAACAAGACAAGGCAATTAAAATCAGAAGTCTGACCAGAGAGACAGTCCAGTAGGGAAGGGTGCTTGCTCCCAGCCTAAGATCCACGAGAGGAAGGAGAGAATCACCTTCACAAAGTTGACCTCCCACCTCAAGCCATGGTGCACACATACACACACACACACACACACACACACACACACACCACAATACACAACAAATAAACAGATGAAATTTAAAACTAGATGTTCCTAAATTAATGTAGAACCATGTCACGAGGGGTGCAGTGGTGGTGCATACCTTTAATCCCAGCATTCGGGGGCAGAGGCAGGCAGATCTCTGAGTTCAAGGCCAGCCTGATCTACAGAGTGAGTTCCAGGGCATCCAGGCCCAGGACAGAGAAACCCTGTCTTAAAAAAAAACAAAAGAAAAAAGAAAAGATCATGTCACAATGTTACCCTCATGTCAGCAACACGTATTGCTCTTACACTATTTTCTTGTGTGCGCGTGAGCACAAACATGCACACATGCAGAGGCCAGATGTGAGCCTCAGGAATCCTCCTCAGCCACTCTTCACCTTTTTCCATTTTAATCTTTATTAATTTTTGACGCTCTCACTGAACCCAGAGCTCACCAGTTTAGCCAGTGTGAGCCCCAGGGATCCTCCTGTCTCTGCCTCCCCAGTGCTGGGATTCTAGGCACACACCGCCATACCCTGCTCTTTATGTGGGTTCCGGGGTTCCTCATGCTTGCACAGTTTACTCCCAGAGCTGCTTCTCCAGCCCCTGTGCTTATATCTCTATTAAGAGCCTGCAGTGGATGAGCCAAGCAGACCTCATCAAATCTCAAGGCCTCTGATTTACAGTCGTCCTGATAGAGCCTGGGTTAAAGTTTATCCTCTCAGCTCTTCAAGAAAGGCTCTGCTAAGCAAATTAATCTTGTCAACAAGATTGCTGGTGCCTGCCGAAAGCACTTTTCAAAGCACAGGATGTTTTCAACTGCATCAAAGGGGGGTGGGATTGGGGCTACAAGTTCTCCTCGGGGCTTGTCCAGGGCGTGATCAATACTCACCTTGAAGAGTTCGGAATGGTACTACTTGTCTCCTTCCCATCTCTTGAGTTTTTCCAGGCCTGTAGTAATCAAATACCCGCCCGCCCCCCCATTTGATTGGAAAGTCACTTAAATTTTACATAGTCAGCCAAGCCTTCCCAGATGTCCATCCAAATGGGAATGAAATGAAATGGACGGTCCTGTCCTGACGGAGAGCTTTCCAGGCCACTGAGCTCTGCTGGTAAAGAACTCAGCCTTTTAAGTTGGACAGTAACACAGACAGATCCCGCCACTGAGCGGCTGGAGCAAACTCTGAGTCTAGACACATACGTGCATGGAAAGCTGTCCTTCAAATGCTCTTAGGGTAAATTCTGAGAGGTGCCTCTGAGCTTAGCATCGTCACTGAGGGGAGGAAGAAGGAACAGGAGCTTGTACCTCGTGCCACTTCACGGAATGTCACCACCCTCATTTGCACAGGAAGCTGGGGTTCGGAGGGAATCGCTCACCCCCACCCAGGTTCTGACCCCATTAAATGCCTTATCATGGTATGACCAAGCAGCGCCTTGCTGCAGACCCCGCATGACAGAAGACTGCCCTGTGTTCTATGGCACTGTGCCCATGTGATTAAGGGGGACATTAGGAGTCAGTGAGCTAGCCCAGTAGGTAAAGGTGCTTGCTGCCACACCTGCTAATCGGAGTTCAGTCTCCAGAGCTCACATGGAGTAAGAAGAGAAGCAAGTCTTCAAGTTTTCCTCTGACCTTCACACATGTATGTGGCTCTTATACTGTAGGGGTGTGGGTGCATTCACATGTGTGTGCACGTGTGTGCATACACACATATGTTAAAGAGAGAACACTAAAGATGGGGATGAAGAGAGGGCTATATGGTGACATGCAGCAAGTTGAAAGATTTCCATCCTGGAGGGAGGCTCCTTAAGAACTTGAAGAAAACAAGTCATAAATCTCAGGAAGACCCTGAAACTTACAAGACCCACAACACCCCTACCTTCCCATAGTTATGTAAGAGTGAGAACTGCAGGCCACAGTTGTCAGGGAGCTCCAGGGTTGCAGCCCACACATTGTGTCTTTGAGTTACTTATGACCCAGCAAATCACCCCTCGTCCCCTCTCGGGATGGCACCCTGATAAATTCAACAGCTCACTGAGTTGGACTTGTCAGATCCTCTCTCTGGAGGGAGGAGACATTTGTTCTCGTCTCCCCAGAGAAGAGTCACACAAGAACCGGACAAGAGTGTGGGTGGAGTCTGGAGAAGGGAAAACCAAAGGACGAGGCAAGGAGGCATCTACCTATTATCAACACCTCCCCTCGAAGACACTACGCACCTCAGAGATGTCCCCAGAAACTTCTTTGCAGTCCATTCAGAGATGTCCCCAGAAACTTCTTTGCAGTCCACCGCTTAATAAGGTGTTACTTAATAACGACTTAGCAACTCACTGGGCTGCTCCCTGCCTTGGGAAAGCATACACCAGTCTCTCTGTTTGTTATGTTTAGCTTTATTACGTAAACTGCTGCTTAATTCACATCCATCTCTGGATTCTTTCCTTCTTTGAGGACAAGAACTAAGAGATACTCCCACAACCAAAGTGTCTTTTTAGTCTGCTGATGAAGAGACTCGAGGCTCAAGATGGTTCAAGTCCAGTGTTGTAGTGGGGTTAGGACAAGCCTTCCAGACTACAGCCGTTTGGAAAAGATCTTTAGCAATAGCTGCAAGGGACAGAGTATCTGGAGTGGCAGACCGGCATCTGTCTCCTTAGAGAGACGGTACTTTTGTTCTCAAATAAAAAAAACAACTAGTCCTTTCTGGATGTCCCAGTGCCCTTTATGTCTGGTTAGCTCCCCATAGAGATCTGAAAGGACCAGGCATCCAGAGGCCTGAACTGCCAGCCAGGCCCAGAGCCAAGAATCAGCACCAAGATGATCCCCTCCTCCAGGCTCTCTGTGGCATCGGTTGTCCTGTGACATCAACACATGACCAAAGGAGACCGTTAAGGAAGCAGTATCACAGCTAGGCCCAGGGGCACTCACTGGTCTGCCACCCAAGCTACATGGGAGGCTGAGACAGAGGGATCATGAGTTCCTGGCCTGTCTAGGTGATTTCCCAAAGTTTAAAAAGAGCTGGAGAGTTGCTCAGGGGGAGAAGGCTTGCCTAGCTCATGAGAGCAGCTAGGTTCAGGCCTCTGTGCTGGGATAGGGAGAAGGAACCAGGAATCACACAAATAATTGCAGAAGAAAATGACACAAAGCGCCTTGTGACAGTTCTGCAAAGAGTAATTACTCCGAAAAAAAGTTCCCCGGTGGATGTCAGCCCCATGACAAACGCCCTCCCCGGACCCCTGAGCCTTTAGGCTTTATCATCCAGAACAGACATTGGTAGCTATTACATCTTTAACCCAGGCATCAGGAATGCAAACTCAGAGGTGTTCCATCAAACGAAGATGCACACTGTGACGAGCTAGGAACCCGGGAGTTCTTGAGCACATCTGTTCTGCTAGCTCAGCTGCCACAGCTTGCCCCATCTGAACTCCGCTCTAGGCTGGCCCACTCCGCTCTGTGCTGCTCCCCCATTAGTAACAGAAGCCACAGCTAATTGGTTTCTGGGCCACCAGTTCTTTGCATTCATCACCCAGGCTCCTCAAGAGGCTCCAGCCTGCCACGCCGTGGACTTGTCTGGGCCCAGACAGAGACTTTGCTCCCCTCTTTATTTGACAACCGCTGCTAATTGGAAAATTACTTCTAAATTCATCTTTTGAAAACAACTAAAGTCCAGACTAACTGCTGGAGGGCTGTTTTGTCGACAGTGTCCTAACTAATTGCTGGCAAGAAGCCAGAGACAATTCCTAGGAAGGAAGCAGCCCTGCTAGAAGGTTCTAGAGTGGATCAAAGGTGTATGGGAGGACATTAGCAACAGATGCCAGTGACCTCTACCTTTGTGTCTGTCCACAGAGGCTTTGGAACACACAGTATCATACAGACCACCAGCCAATGCCTGGGAGGCTGTGCTAGACATCAAGTGTGTTGCTGTGTGGTTGCAGGAGACTCCTGGGGTCCTTGACAGTTGAATTCTTAGTCTGCTCCATTGATGGATGTCAGTCAGACACCATTTAAGGCTAGTCAGAGTGGGGGCAAGAAGATGACTGGGCCATGTCCCCCTGAGTCTACATCCCCAGGGAAGCTAAGAAGTAAGGCCAAAGAGATTCATAGCACCTGACATGCGTGATCAGGTGTCCCTGGCCACCCTCTGAGGGAAGGTTAGTTCCAGAACTGAGCAAGGAAAAGGACTGAAAGGCTGCAGTAGAAGAGGGATAACCCCAAGACCCATCAGCTGCAGGGCAGGCAATGGGAAAGGGAGACTTGACATCTGACCTCACAGGTCAGATTTGCAAATCCAACATGCAAAGAATTCCTTCACATCAGCCTTGGCTGTGTCAAACAATGAAGACCAGCTGACCCTGAACTCACCACACAGTGTGTCTGTGTGTCTGTGAGTCTGTGTGTCTCTCTGTGTGTTTCTGTGTATATGTCTGTGTGTATGTGTCTCTCTGTGTGTCTGTGTCTGTGTGTGTGAGTCTCTGCGTGTATCTCTGTGTGTCTGTGTGTTTCTGTGTATGTGTCTGTGTGTATGTGTCTCTCTGTGTGTGTCTCTCTCTCTGTGTGTGTACACAAGTGCAGATGCTTGCAGAGTCCAGAAGAGGGCATCAGATCCCCTGGTACAGGACTTATAGATTGTTATAAGCCCTCCAGTATGAATGCTCAGATTTTCTGCAAGAGCAGTGTGTGCTCTTAGACACTGAACCATCTCTTCTACCCAAAGAAGTTTCTAAAATGCCCCCGTGGCTTACATTCCTCCAGTGTCTTCCTGACACACCCAAGGTCTTTCCTAAGGTCCATGTCCAGCTGCAGGAGCTAGGTCTGGTGTCTTCTTCAACTCCCTCAGGCTCTGACTATTGGAAGGAGGCAGGGGACCCTCAAGCGGCCCAGGCAGACATGGGAGGGAGGTTTTCAGGGTTCTTTAAAGTAGCTTTAGAGATCAGCTAATGAAAAGAGAAGTGGTTGTCCAAGGAGTAAAGATACCTCTCTCTCCCTAACTCCCACCACACACACACACACACACACACACACACACACTCACTCACACACACACACACACACACACTCACTCACACACACACACATACACACGAAGGTCTGTCCTTGCATACTGGAGATTGGCTACAATCAGTTGTGATTATAATATTACAATTATTATAAAAGAATTATAATATAATGTTATATTTATAATAAAATAGAATATTTCTCATGAGAGGCTGAGGAGATGAATCAGTCGAAAAACTGCTTCGATACAAGTGGGAGACCCTGAGTTCAAACCCACAACCAGTTGTTTGTTTTTTGTTTTTCAAGACAGGGTTTCTCTGTAGCTTTGGTGCCTGTCCTGGAACTAGCTCTTGTAGACCAAGCTGGCTTCAAACTCACAGAGATCCACCTGTCTTTGCCTCCTGAGTGCTGAGAATATAGGTGTGCACCACCACTGCCCAGCCCCACAACCACATTTAAAAAGCAAGGCATGGTGGTATCCTTGCAATCCCAGCACGGAGTAGGTAGACAAGAGGATCCCTAGGGTTCTGTGGTTTCCCCAGCCTAGACTACTTCCAAGCCAGCAGGTGTGTTATGTGGAGACTGTTCCTGATGTTCGAGAGGACATCCCGACTGTGATCTGTCTCTCTCTCTCTCTCTCTCTCTCTCTCTCACACACACACACACACGCCCCTCAGAGGAACACAGCCCACCGTCTAGTCCATGGAACCAAAATTACCAGAGGCTGTGTTGCTGTTCCTGTCCCCAACTTTGTGCTCTGCTGGAAGTGGGCAGTTAGTGACACACGCCCTGGGTCCTTCAAGTCAGGGCCGACCAAGGTGGGCTGAAATCACAAAGAACAGACCATTTCAGACAAGAGGACAGGAGAGGGCTGGGTGCTGAGAACACCACACACAATCCTGCACTAGGACACAACTCTGAGGTCATGCTGGGTTGAGTCCAGGTCAAGCCATGTGCTACCCAGACTCCAGACCTTGACCACACTATGCCCGTCCCATACCCCCAGGGGGTAAACCAAGGAAGCAGAGCCCAGCATCCACTTGATAGGCTGCAGAGCCCTGCACAGTGTTAATCATCACGGTTTCTAGAATGCTCCCTTGGGAAAAGTGACAATTTAATGAATGACTGAAGTTCTTCCAAGTTCCACCACTCGACCTCCTTCAGCTCTTCTTGCTCTGAGACCTAAAGAGAAAAAAACCAGGGGTCACTGGGCAAGCATCCAGAATGGAGGTCACCCACCAGCTCACACCAGATCTGCTCCACACATCTCTTTTGCTTGGTAGGCAAAAATAAAAAAGACATTGTTTGAAATTTTTGCCAGCTTTCAACTGGAGTGACTTGTGTACCCAGAAAGCACCTAAAGAACATCTCTCCTGCTGCCATCTACTGGACCCGAGAACAAGGGTTGCCCTGAGGAAGACCCTGTCCCTCTCCAACCAAAGGCAATGACTTACCTGGTCCCTCTAGGGAAGCTATGGAAACCTTTATCTTAGATTTAGAAATACATCACTTATCCACAGGGCAGGCTCCTTGTGGTGCCACATTTAACCAAGCAATGCACCTGAGCACTAAGGGCCCCTGTCTGCAATGAAAAGGGGACCAAACCAGCGGGAACCCAGAACTCCTCTACCTGTATGAGTGGGCTTCTCTACAGACACGTTGGGCTCCAGCCTTGAAATGACATCTCAGATGATGTCTGTGCCCCCTGCAGAAATGTGGCCCCGGTGACTGTGTGGAATGGAAGGGCTTTGGAGCAAGTCTTCTCCGGATTAAGCTCGGCGCTGTCTCCAGCAGCACCGGCATATGGCGGGGTTAGAGTACAGGTGCCCCAGGCCCTCAAGTCCTGATAAGATGGGTGCAGGCCTCCCTGGGAGTCTGTGGAGACACCCAGTGTTCTTCCTCAGATCCCGGTCGGGTCCTGGGAGGATCAGGTTCTTGTGTCCTTCACTGGGCTGAGGAGGGCAGTGGAGGTGAGTGGTGCAGGGCAGCATAAGGTGTGCTTTGGGGGACAGTTCTGAATTCTGACTGCACAGAAGCGTGTGTGTACAAGCATACACCTCCAGCACTCCCCCAAGCCTGTGTGTGCAGCAGAGGGCCATTGTGTTGGAAGTCAACCAGAGCAGAGAGAGAGAGAGAGAGAGAGAGAGAGAGAGAGAGAGAGAGAGAGAGAGAGAGAGAATGATGAGTTCCTCTACTCCTCTTTGTCTTTTGAAATAGGGTCTCCTGTAGCCCAGACTGGCCTGGGACTCACTATGTACCAGAGCAAAACCTTGAACTTCAGATCCCCTTGTCTCCACCTCCTGAGCGCTGAGTGCTGGGATTGCAGGTGTGTGCTACCACATCTGGCTTGCACAGTGCTAGCAATGATAGCCAGGGATTTGTGCAAGCTAAGCAAACACTTTAGTAACTGAGCCATACCCCCAAGTCCACCTCCTCTCTAACACATAGCAGGACAGCTGTACAGAGTCTTGATTGGTATCTCCTCCCACCTGCCAGGAGCTTCTGGAGCAATTCCTGAATTGGGACAATCACACTGTCAGGAAAAGTGTAGAGGCAAGCTGTAGTGAGCCACTTTTCTTCTTGAGAGGCATGGTCAGGCTCAACCAACACATAGCTAGTTCCCATGGCTTCTCCACCTCTCCCAACCCCGAGGGCTTCCAGCTTCCTGGCTACCATCTGCATGTTCTTTCTTTTCTTCCCAACTTCCTGGCAAGGGTCTTGAAGGAGCTCTAGTCAGCCCAAGCATGGCAAACACTGCTCTGGCAGGCCTTGCCCTTCCCCCCATTTCCTCTGCCTTGCTAAAAAACAGTTAGATTCATTCCTAAAGCTGGCCACCAAGGCCTATTTCCTTATTTGGCCACTTCTTCCTCCTGAGACTGACAACCAAGGCCCAGCTATCAAAGCATTGAAGTCCAGCAATCAAAAGCTCCCTAACAAGTCCAGTTAAAATTAAACACTTCATCCTAACAAGGAGTTTGCCCCTTTGCCTTTATAAACTGCCGTTTGCCTATGGGTCACCTCTGTCTTCTCACTATCCAGGGACAGTCTTCTGTCATTGTCCCCCAACCGACAAATACCTCTCCCCCATCTCCCTTGTTCCTTTCCCCTTCTTCCTCTTCCTCTGTCTCCTGTCTTTGTCTCTTATCCTCTGCTCTCTGTCCCTCTGTGGAAACTAAATCTCTTTTGTGCTGAAAATTTAGTCTTGGGGGTCTTGAGCCGATACTAGTTCCTTTAGGTCTCACTCATAAGAGGAAGCAGACAAAAGGTTATTTGCTGTCAGAGAGAATATTGTCCCACAACCCCTTTTCCACCTGAATGTGTCCCGTGCAAGAGGTCAGTTCTTTTCCTCCTTCCAAGACAGGAACTTGGGATTCTCCTCTACAACTGACTTTGGAACTCATGCCTATAAAAAGCCAAGGGTGCTTTCAAGAGTTAGAGGATGGCTCAGTGGTTAAGATACTGGCTGCTCTTCCAAAGGATCTGGGTTCAATTTCCAGGGCCCACACAGCTGCTTATAACTATCTCCATGGGCTCCCCTGCCCTCTTCTGGCCTCCCTGGGCAGGCACACACATGTACACAGACACATGTGCAGGCATCATGAGATCCCCTGCCCTCTTCTGGCCTCCATGGGCAGGCACACACATGGTACACAGACACATGTGCAGGCAAAACACTCAAACATATTTTTAAAAAGTCGATTTTTTTTCCAGAGGGAACTTTCAGCAGGAGAGGTGTGCCAGGAACATGCTGGCAGCTTCTCCCTGGGAACCGGATTTCACACTGTTTGATTAAGGTATACAGTCTTGTAACTTTTACAAGTCTGGCAGTTAAGATGCATATTACATTCAACTAATATAATATGCCCGACTAAGAGCACAGATAAGCCAGACCACCAGTGAGTCCCGGTAGATACCAGGCCTGAGAGCCGGGCTAAGCTGGTGGAGGAGTTCACCGGTAGAGCAGTAATGCACTACATGCAGAGTCCCAGACTTGATCCGCAGCACTGAGGGGCTGGGGCGGGAAAAGCCACTCAGGACCAGGCTAAATGATTGCAGAGGGCTGTGTCGCCAAGCTGGGTGTCCACCTGTGATCCTAGCCTGAGGGAGGCTAGGGCAGAAGGGCAGAAGGGGTAGAGGTAGAGAGCAGACTGGACTCCAAAGCAAGGTCCTGTCTCAAAACAAAGCAAAACTAAACGAAAAAGGCAATTGCATCACCCATGCCTGGGCTAGCTCTCCCAGCAAGCATCTGAGGGCTCAGTACAGCAGTGGCAAACCATGTCACCCAGATGTTGCTGCCAGCAGAGCAGGGTCATCCCACTTTTTTGAAAATGCTGCTTGCTGTCCCTGAAGCACTGAAGCTACCCACAACAGAACAGGGTTTTCAACTTGACTTCAAGGGTGTTTTGAGACGGCCTTGGGAGGAGACAGGTGGTCAGAGAAGAGCCAGTCTTGATACTTTGGAGACCAGACCTTGCCATGGTAGAAGGAAAATCCGGTTCAGGACAGCAGGCCTGAGGGCTGCAGGAGAAACAAGGGGCCACATGGAAGAGCAGGGCTGACCATGTGGACAATCATGGACTCTAAAGGGAGAAGGGAGCTCCTTCAGCTCCCATGAGTCCTGAAGACCGCTAGGGGGCTCTGCCTAGGGCATGACCAGAAGGTATGGCATGGTGCTGGCCAGATCCAGACAGGAGCTGAGGAGTTAGGATTAGGTCCTCAGACTCAGAGATTTTTGTGAGGTCAGTCCATTTGCTGCTGTAAGAAAAGGAAGAGTTGCCGGGCGGTGGTGGCGCACGCCTTTAATCCCAGCACTCGGGAGGCAGAGGCAGGTGGATCTCTGTGAGTTCGAGACCAGCCTGGTCTACAAGAGCTAGTTCCAGGACAGGCTCCAAAGCTACAGAGAAACCCTGTCTCGAAAAACAAAAACAAAAAAAAAACCAGAAAAAGAAAAGGAAGAGTCTCTAAGGTGTTTTCCAGCAGCTTCTAGAAGCATCTACAAGGATCTTCACCCACCACAGTATAAGCCTGAAAAAGGCAGGATTTGGGGTGGGGTGGGAGTGAAAAGCTCTGCTCTGGACAGGTTTGTACATTAGGATTTGAACAAGCCAAGGGGGTTAGGCATTCCAACGGAAGCTACCAACATGGTTCACTGAAAGTACTGAGGTGCCGAGATACCCAAGGGAAATGCTGTGGAGGCTAATCCAAGGAACAAACCACAGGCCTGGTGCTGGGAGGCCGGGAAGGAAAGCAGAAAGTAGGTGGAAGACTGAGATAGCCCCCACGGAGAGGACCAGGGCATCAGGAGCAGGTGGGAGACTAAGATAACCCCATGGAAAGAACCAGGGATATCTGGCTTTCAGATGCAAGTTGGACATGTGTCTTCCTGCTCGGATTGGGTGCTCTGGGGGACACACACATGCCCTCTCCCAGATCTGGACATCAGCATTATAGAGTGGTGAGCAGGGCTGCAGCCTTTCTCCAGATTTTGGAGTCACTCCCTTCCTTTGCCTCTGTAAAAAGTAGCTTCTGGAGTCCTCCTCTTCCTTGCTCCCAGCCTATCCCTCTATCCCCAAAGCCCAGAGCACATTACCCTTGAATCTCTTTCTCCATTTTTCTTGGCTATATCTCCTTCTGACCATGACCACATACCCCCACACCCCCACACCCTCACCCCACCTCCCTCATAAGGTCTTCCCAAGGACATCAGATCAATTCAGGATAGTTTCATCTCAATGTCCTGACAGCATACCCCAGTCTATGCGAAGGAGAATGGGGACTCCCTCAGCACTCAACATGAGGCCCTTGAGTACCCCACTACTGGAACTGTCTACCAAGTATGGTCTGGAGACCCCTTTTTAAGCTGCTTGTCATCGGAGTTCATCAGACTGAAGGTTAACAAAACTTTCTCTCGTTTACTAGCTGTTTCTCCAACTGTCAGCAGGATAACAGAGTTTTTACCAATAAAGTTCTGGAGTGTTCTGGAATCCAAGGACACTTTTATATAACAGCCCCTTTCATGCCCCGCCTCCGTGACTCATGATCTTTTGGGTTCTGAGGATCCTTTGCCTTGCTTGTCCCCAAACTCCCCATGAGCAGCCAAGTCCAAGGCAGGGCTGAGCCGCTCGTGAAGTCAGTACATTCCATGTTCATGTCAAAGTTCAAAGTCTAACGATGGGTATATAAACAAAGCTTGCCCAACAGGCCACTGACACGTGCCCACACAGACACTCTCAGGCCACCTATTGGCTGAAATCGGAGTGACCATGGTAACATTTTGAACAAAAGCTATTTACTTTATGGTATAAACTATCTATCTTCAACACTTAGAAGGATCAAATTTTCCATGGAAATGTAAATTAAAGAATAATCTACACACCCATGGCTAATCCAGCTTCAGAGCAACAAGAAGAGGATATAGAAGTGACTAACCATGCAGAAAAAACCAGGGCGTTTGATCCTCTGTTCACATGGGTGGTAAAGTGGCAGTCAGTGTTCCAGCTCCTTCTATAGACACCAGCAGGTGAGGACGGCTGTATGTACAGTCTGCAGTCAGTGTTCCAGCTCCTTCTACAGACACCAGCAGGCAAGGACAACGGCTGCATGGTGAGGACGGCTGCATGCACAGTCTAGGCAGCACAAGCAAACTCCAGCCCAGATAGCTCCTTGTACGCTGCATTCTTTCTACCTGGTATATTTCCCAAGTACATCTGGGAAATGGCACACACAGGTCCAGGTTGGAAATGGTGGATACCAGAGCTCAACTCATAAGAGATTTCTGTATACCCACTTTCCAATGATAAAAGTCCTAAAAGTACACCCCAGGGTTGTTACAAACACCTAGTGTTGGACAAAGTCAAAAGCACTGAAAACTTTCACCAGTGTATGGTAATAAGAACATACCCAGCCGGGCGGTGGTGGCGCATGCCTTTAATCCCAGCACTCGGGAGGCAGAGGCAGGCGGATCTCTGTGAGTTCGAGGCCAGCCTGGTCTACAAGAGCTAGTTCCAGGACAGGCTCCAAAGCCACAGAGAAACTGTCTCCAAAAACCAAAAAAAAAAAAAGAACATACCCAGCATGACATCCTGTAAGCTTGCAGAATATGCAGATCACACGCAAATCATGTGTTCTCTTCGTGCACATTAGCAAGGCGGCAAAGCTAGAGAGCTGACTCTAGCACCAAGCTTCTCCACAAGCAACATCAGAGCCGGTCCACGAGCAACAACAGAGATCAGCTAGTGGTGGTGGTGCACGTCTTTAATCCCAGCACTCAGGAGATAGAGGCAGGTGGATCTCTGCGAGTTTGAGGCCAGCCTGATCTACAAGAGCTAGTTCCAGGACAGGCCTTGTCTTGAGAAACAAAAAAAAAAAATAGCAACAGAGATCTCTGCCTACCTATAGCTTTCCACCCATCCCACGCCATAAATGGAACCATACACACATGCATACACATGGTTATTACATGCAAATGCATATTTGCATATCATGCAAATACACCCTTGAATTATCTCATGCAGGTATACATTTGCATACCATGTGCATCTGCATTTGCATATTACCTGTATGTTTTTCACATCCTAATTACATTGTATACTAAATGAGAGTGTTAAATTAAATAATGTTTAGACATTAAAAATATTTTTATATAATAGTCTTGGCAGTAAGAAACAAGGAAACATTACTCAGTGTTTAAGACACTGCAGTGTCTAAGGGCGGCAGGAAGGCGGAATGGGGTGGGTGGGAAGGGAAGTATGATTACAAACGGGGGGAGGGGGTTACCATCTCACTGTGCTAAGCTGCATCCTGGGTTCTCAAGCCCTTCAGCAGGAAACCAGCACAGCTTCAAGAGGGAGGGCTCGCTACCACCTCCTCCCTTGGGGCCTCTATCCAGCTTCTCCCCAGGCAGGCTTCCTTCCTTGGTGAAACTCCCTCTATCTCGGAAAGGGGGGAGGGTGGAGAAGTGGCTCTGTGGCTAATAACACTTATTGAAGAGGACCCAGGGGCAGTTTTCAGCACCCACATAGCAGCTCATAACCATAACTTCAGTCCCAGGGGTTCTGAAGCCCTCCTCTGACCTCCTCAGGCACCAGGCACACACAGGTGCATGTACATACATGCAGACAAAACACACACACACACACACACACACACACACACACAAAATAAAATAAAATAAATCCTTAAAAAAACAGAAAGAACTGTGGCACCCCTGGCAGTTGGGGCAGGGTTGTCCCTGGTGCTTTGGCTGGCACCCATTCCTCACGCTGGATCGCCTTGCCCAGCCTGAGTACAGGGGAAGGTGGTTGGTCTCATGGGCGACTTGATATGTCATGCTTTGCCGATGCCCATGGGACGCCTGCCCCCTTCTCAGCAAATACAAAGGCATGTGGGAGGAAAGGAGGAGGGAGAGAGGAGGAGGAGGAGAGGAGGAAGAGAAGGTTGTAGTCAGGATGTAAACTTAATTAATTAATTTTTTAAAAGTAGGAAAAAAGCAAGAAGAGAAAAAAAAAGATGTTGTCTCTTAACTGTGTGGGTTCCAGGGATCACACTTCTGCCAAGCACCTTTACCTGCTGGGCCATTTTGCTGCCCCCTTGCCATTTAGAAGATTGGGAGGCAAGGGAGGCCAGGTGGTAAACTCTGGCCTTAATCCTAGCACCAGGAAATTGAAAAGGAAATAGAGAATTCAAGCTAACCTTGGCAACATAGAAAGAACCTGTTGCAAAACAAACAAAACAGCTTCTGGCATAACTCAGTGGTCGTTTGCTTAGCCTGGACTGGTACCTGGGTTCTGTTCCCCCAGAACTTCAAAAATGTGACTTTTCTGGAATCAAGGAGATTGAAGCAGGGTTGACACCTCAGGCCAGCCTGAGCTACATGAGAGTGTCTCAAAACAACAAGCAGCCAAAAAGAAAACCCTTAGTGAACCATAGAGAGAAAGAGAGAGGCTGCTGCAGAGGCCCTTCCTCCACTGGGAGAGCCTGTCTCTAAATAAATAAATAAAAATGCAAAAAAAAACTTGAGGATATTTTTACTGAATTTTTGTTTTGTTTTGTTTTCGAGACAGGGTTTCTCTGTAGCTTTGGAACCTGTCCTGGAACTAGCTCTTGTAGACCAGGCTGGCCTCGAACTCAGAGAAATCTGCCTGCCTCTGCCTCCGGAGTTCTGGGATTAAAGGCTTGCGCCACTACCGGCTGGCTGAGGATATTTTTTAAAAAAATAGAAAGAATGAAAAGAAAAAAAATAGTTAGTCTGAACTACATAGTGAGTTCCAGGCTTGCTAGCCTGGGCTACCATCTCAATAAAACAAAAGAGAGAAAGAGGTGTAGGGGGAGGGGGAAGTTTAATTGGTTTTTAGAATTTTCCAACATCAATCTTTAACACATATCCTGAGAAAATCCCTTAGCTGCAAAATTACCCACAAAGATACTGGACAAGTGGTTATTGTTCAACCAGAAAAAAGTCATTTAAATGATTTGCTTAAAGTTATCATAGCGGCTTGAGGTTAAGAGCACTGGCAGCTCTTCCAGAGGTCCTGAGTTCCATTCCCAGCAACCACATGGTGACTCACAACCATCTGCAATGAGATCTGGCTTGTAGGGATACATGCAGACAGAACTGTATACATAATAAATGAAAAAAATCTTTTTTAAAAAATAAAAGTTATTATAGTACAGTTTTCACAGGGACCTCCGAATATTTATCTTCCCAGCCCAATCCCAGCACTTGAGCGAGCATGTGCATACGCACACACGCCCGCACTCATGCACACATACACACACCCACTCCAGTGCTCCCCTCTGGACTCCACCTCCCCCAGGACTCCAGCGCCCCCTCTGGACTCCACCTCCCCCAGAACTACAGCGCCCCCTCTGGACTCCACCTCCCCCAGGACTCCAGCGCCCCCCTCTGGACTCCTCCACCTCCCCCAGGACTCCAGCGCCCCCTTCTGGACTCCTCCACCTCCCCCAGGACTCCAGCGCCCCCCTCTGGACTCCTCCACCTCCCATAGGACTCCAGCGCTCCCTCTGGACTCCACCTCCCCCAGGACTCCAGCGCCCCCTGTGTCCTCTTACTCCACTTCCCCATCTCCATGCTCTCCCTCTCCTTGGCTCCACCCCTTTCCCGCCAGCACCTGCACACGACTCTGCTCTCTTTGGGGAGGTGGTGGCAGTGGCTGCAGCACGAAGATCCGCTTAGCACGAGGCGACAAGGTGGCAGCCACGCGGTAGACTTCCCAGGCTCTGCCTCCGTGGTGAGGTCCCGGGGCGCTTCGGCCTCCCTCGTAGGGAGCATCAGGGAGCATGGGCGTGGGTGGAATAAGGAGGGGTGGAGCAGAACGGGCGGGGCGAGAGCGTGGGTGGCGGCCATGGAGCCTGACGGGCCGTGTGCACATGGCGGCCAAGCGCAAAGAGGTCCAAAGAGAGGTTGCTCTGCTGCCCTGCAGACCTCGAGTGTCACACCAGGTTGGGGGTGGGTGAGCCTGTACATGGACCCGGGTTTTTGTTGACCCTTGGCTATACCAGCTCAGACCACAGTCCTGCACCACCACGAACCCACCTTGCGACTTAAATGTTGAACTATCGCTTGCTGTAGCTTAAATCCCGCTAGAGACTTTTCTGGGGATGGGGGAATGTTGAGACATAGTCCCGCTACAGAGCCCAGACTGGCCTGGAATGTGGGCTCTGTCTTTTGCACTTTGAAAGTCTCTGTCCATTAGGCCTCAGCCCCTCTGTACCGGGTAAAGATTGCATGCTCTTTTTCCATCAGGGGACGTCACCATGGCTGCCGCCGAGGTCCCTGTCCCTTCTGAGTCCTTCACCCAAATCAAAGAGCAGAAGTTGAAGCCTGGAGACCAGGAAAAGGAAAAGGAGGAGGGTGGGGTACAAAGAATGGAAGCCCAGGAGTGTACTGTCGAGGTGGAGGCCGAGTTCTGCCAGCTTCTGGATGCGGGGCCCCAGAAAGACCAGCCTGAGCTGCCTTCATGGGTCCCGGTGGAGAGCGATAGGAGGATCCTGACCCTGCAGACCCTGCACCTGACCTCCCAGGATGTGCACCTGCAGGGGCTGGGGTGCCTGAGTGTGCCACACTCCGAGGGGTTTCCAGTGATGATGCCACAGGCAGAAAGCTTCGTGCCACTGCCCTCCGTGCTGTGGCTGGAACAAGAGCCCCAGCCCAGCCTTCAGCATTGTGTGGCCATCAGCATCCCGGAAGAGCTGTGCCCACCTGAGGAGCTGGAGGGCATGCATTTCCACCTGCTGTGGGAGGCTGTGCCAGTGGCTGAGGAGGACCGAGAATTAATGCCAGACTTGGGTGAAGGCGCAGCCCTGATGAAGGTATGTTCCTTTCTTACACGCCGATGCCTTGTGGGAGAGAGGAAAGTAAATCTGATTTTTCTTAGATCAAGGCTTTGGGTGATATTATGTATGGACAAGATAATTTGAAGTTGGAAAGTAAAGCCCAGTATAAAAATAACAAGAGACCTTACCATATATATATATATATATATATATATATATATATATATATATATGAACCTTACCATATATAAACACATATAATATAACATATAAAATATAATATAATATATGTGTGTGTTTTAAAAAATCTACAGAATTTAATCCCAGCACTTGGGAGAAAGAGGCAGGCAGTTCTCTGTAACGTGAAGGACTGGCTTGTTGGGGTTTATATCCTGTCCAGTTCCCCACAGCCGGCGAGCCCCAAAGAAAATCACACAGAGATCTCCATAAGTTATAAAACTGATTGGCCCATTAGCTCAGTCTTCTTATTAGCTCTTGTAGCTTATATTAACCCATTTTCTTATCTATGCTAGCCACACGGCTTGGTACCTTTCTCAGCCAGGCAGGTCACATGTTGCCTCTTCAGTGGTCTGGGCTGGACTGGGAGCGGGAGCTTCCTGCTTCCCAGAATACTCCTGTTCTCTTTTTTCCACCTCTACTTCCTGTCTGGTTTTCCCGCCTATACTTCCTGCCTGGCCAATCAGCGTTTTATTAAAATACATGATTGACAGAATACAGATAATGCTCCCGCACCAGTTCTCAGTGAGTTTGAGGTCTACCTCATCTACAAAGCAAGTTTCAGGACAGCCAGGGCTACACAGAGAAACACTGCCTCAAAAAACAAGACAAAACAAAAAATGTTACAGGGAAAAATGCTATTCGTGTGAGGTGTGTTGCGTTTGAAAAAGGAAATATTATGGCCTGGAGCTACAGTTCAGCTGGTACAATGCTTGCCTGCACACATGGAGCCGAGTTTTCACCCCCAGTCCTTATAAATCTAGCTTGGAGGTCCACAGTGGGGCATTCACGAGGTGGAGGCAGGAGAAAGAGAGGTTCAGGGTCATCCTCAGGTACATAGTGAGTTTGAGGCTGGCTGGACGACAGACCCTGTAAGAACCCAAAAGAAAAACACCACCGGGACTGCATGGTGCCGTGTTTAAGAGTGTGGGCTGTTCTTCCTGAGGATCTGGGTTTGATTCCCAGCACCCACATGGCAGCTCACAACTATGTATAACTTAGGTTCTAGGGGACCCAACACCCTCACTCAGACGTACATGCAGGCAAAATACCAATGCATATAAAATATAAAATAAATAAGAAAACCAACAACAACAAATAAGATCAAGCCAGCACAGAAACCCTGATGCTAAATTAACGACAGCTTAATTGCACACATTTGGTAGCTGTGAGCAGTCTTATGTGTTTGCTTTTCCTTCTGTGTTCTGTGGTTTGCCAGAATGAAGAACTCCATCAGACTGTAAGTAACAGTGTTGCCTCTGATTGCTCATTTTCACTTATCAGTTTGAAGACGATGAGAAGGACCAACTGTTGTCAGAGGGGGGACCAGATAAGGAAGGAGAAGAGAGATACCTTCTTGTGGAAGTGGCACCGGAAGATGAAGGAAAAGATGAAATCGTTCTGACCATTTCCCATCTGAACCTAGAAGAACAGCAAGATCAGCCCGCGCCAAACCAGACAAGTGCACCTAAGGCTGCGGCCACAAAACCTCCAAGGAAGGCCAAGGGTAGGCTGGCCCGCTTGCACGAGACGCTGAGAGACCCCCTGTTTTTCTTGTGGGGAGGTGGCAGTTGTTGAAGTTTGAGGTGTCGACTTTTAAAAACTCCCTTCAGAACATCAGAAAATGGAAAATTTAAACTGATGTTCTATATTGAAAATTGAAGCCAAAAGCTTTTTTGTTGTTTTGTTTTTGTTTTGCATACAGACATTTTAAAAAGTAGTTTTTAAATGTTCCAGAAAGTATTATGCACATAAATCACAGGCCAGGCCCTGGGCTCTGCTTTCTGACTTGAAGTTTCTTGGGGGCAGGTAATTACAGAGCAAGGCAGCAGCAAGCCCTGGCCCAGTAGAAAGGCAAAGAGTGAAGGGAATGGGACCAAGGAGCCCTTCCTGCAGAAGGCTAGAGGCTAGGCAAGGGGACAAGCAAAACTGGGGGTCAGAAAGAAAAACAGAGGGAGATTGGGGGGCAGGAAGAAGGACTGAGCCAGGCTGGAGGCCATTGTGGAGAATGAAGCCAGCCTAGGAGCTGGGACCAAGGGTCAAGCCAGCAGAAAGAGTGGCCTTCCTGTGGCCATCAATGGCCCTGTCAGGGCACTCAGAGGCAGGGCCCTGTGGAGCTCTGTGGAGGTCTCATAATCGCAGCATAATAGATGACATCCTAGCAGCCCACAGGAAGAATTTGACTCTCACAGTGGTTTAACGGGCTGCTGTTTTAAAGTAATTTCTCACTTATTTAAATCAAGACATTTTATCCCATTATCCCAATTTTGAGATGACTTTTTAAAAAGTCCTCTCTGACTGAAATTGTGGCTCGGTGGCTCAGCACTTTCTTAGCATGCGTGAGAGCTTGGGCTCTATCCCTGGTCCGGCAAGGAAAACACCACTAAAGAGTCAGCCTATGACAGCACACTGCATCTTTGTCTTCTAGTGACCCACGGCCAGGCTGGGAAGGAGGTGACTCAGTTTACAAAGGGACCAGCCACCCTGCCAACACTTCAGTTCCCTTCTGCGGGGCAGGGGTCATGCCCGTGGGTTTCTGCCTCTGAAGGCGGAGGTTTTGCCTCTTTGCCTTAGGGCAGCTTCTCATACAGTCAGTCATGATGTAGCCCTGAATTTCTCGCCTACCTCCCTTTCCAGCTTTTAATGTAGTTGTAATCCTGTGTAATTATCATCACTCTAATTCTAAAACATTTTTAATCACCCCCCAAAAAAATCTCTACCATTTAGTTACTTTCCCTCCCCGGCCTCCTAGCCCTGGGAACCACCCATATGTCTATAATAATACTTATAAACCATGTGGCCCCTGGATCTTCGTTCTTTCACTTAGTAGTTTCAGGGTTTAGCCTTATTGTAGCATATAGTAGCATTTCTTTTTAACAACTACCTAGTGTTCTCTTGTATGGACATACCACAGTTATTTATCTGCTCGTCCCTTGCTGATGTCGAGGTTGTTCCCGCTCTTTGCTATTGTGAATGGTGTTGCTATGACTATTAATAATTTGGGGGAATGTACATAAGGAGTGGAATTTCTGGGTCATATCTTTGTTTCATGTTTAACTTGTGTGTGTGTGTGTGTGTGTGTGTGTGTACATGCATGTGGAAACCCTATAGGAAGAGGTCACAGACTGTGTGCTGACTACTCTCTACCTTACTCTCTGGAGACTGTCTCTCTCACTGAACCTGAAGCTAGGCTGGAGACCAGCAAGCTCCAGCAATCCCCCTGTCTCCAACTCCCACAACACTAGAGTTAAAGGCATTCAAGGTCACGCCTGACTTTAATAAGGACGCTGGGGATTTGAACTCAGGTCCTTGTGCTTGCATAGAAAGCACTCTTCCACACTAAGCTATCTCTCCCGGCCCGTGTTTAGCTTTCTGAGAGACTGCCAGACTTTCTCCGTAGCCGCCTGTAGTGTCAGGGACTCATTCCTCCACACCCTTACCAAGCCAGTTTCGGCGCTGTGTCCCGTTGTTCTGATGGTTGTTCCGAATCCTGCTGATTTCATTCATGTCTTCCTAGTGGCCGTTGTCTCCAAGCATGCATTGCCCCTCTGTGTGTGGCCTGTAGAGGAACGCCTGCATAGCCTCGGCTACTGTGTGAGTTTCCAGTGGCTATTGTCACCAAGTAGCAGTTGCTCAGTGCCTTAAACAGCAGGTGAGATCGTCCACAGTGCTGGAAGCTGGAAACACTGCCCTCAGCCAGCTCCTGGGAGCTTCGTCAAGAAATGTTAACGGAGCCGGGAGGTGGTGGCGCACGCCTTTAATCCCAGCACTCGGGAGGCAGAGGCAGGCGTATCTCGGAGTTCAAGGCCAGCCTGGTCTACAAGAGCTAGTTCCAGGACAGGCTCTAGAAACTACAGGGAAACCCTGTCTCGAAAAACCAAAAAAAAAAAAAAAAAAAAGAAATGTTAACGGGGGCTGCATCCTCCTTCACAGCTGTGTCCTGCCGGAGGGCGTCCTCACTTGTCTGTCTGGCCTGGCTCTGCCAAGTGGAACAGCTGAGGTACAGGAAAAGATTGTATCCAGTCCAGGAGCCACCAGCCATGTGGCTGGTGGGCGGGAAAATGAGGCTTACATCAGAGAGCAGCCACTGTCTGTTTTCATTTTAGTTATTTTAGATACAAACTTAAATAGTCGCGTGTAGCTGTTGGCTGTGGTTTCCTTCAGCTTATGCCAGTTTGCCAGAGCTCCCTGGCTTGGGTGGAGGATGCTGAGAAGCCAGGCGGGTGTCTCTGTTTCACTCAACAGAGAACACATGCACTCGGGTCCGTGTTTAAGGGAGATTCACGTCTAGGACTCCCTGCTTTGAGGAGACACTTCATCTTCTGTCCCTTCTGGTCCCTGCCACACTCTAAATGTTGTGACATTTCTTTAAGACTGATTTTTCTATTTTGTGTTTTGTTTGTTTGTTTGTTTGTTTGTGTATTGAGACAGGGCTTCTCTGTGTAGCCCTGACTATCCTAGAACTCACTCTATAAACCAGACTGGCCTCAAACTTATAGAAATCCACCTGTCTCTGTCTCCTGAGGGCTTGGATGAAAGGAGTGTACCACCACTGCCCAGCTAGGTTTGATTTATTTTTAATGTGTGTGTGTGGGTGTGTGTGTATTCATGTGTCTCTGTGCACCATCTGTGTGCAGTGCCCATGGAAGCCAGAAGAGGGCACAAGATTTTCTGGAATGGGTGTTGCAGACATTAGTAAACCCCACTGGTGCCTGTCCTGCACAGCAGGAAGATGGGTTAGGGACCTAAACAGAAACCTATTTCCTGACAAGACACTCTTGATCAAGCATGGGGTATCCTGAGGTGTTGAGACATCTCCTAATCCTGGCATTTGCTGGAACTGTTCAAGGCAGACTTTCCAAATGTGGCACTGTGTCTTCTCCCTATAGGAAAGCCACGCACCTTCCAATGCGACGTCTGCCTGTTCACGTCTTCCAAATTCTCGACTTTCACCCGCCACAAGAAAATTCACAACGACGAGAGACCTCACCTGTGCCACCTGTGCCTGAAGGCTTTCCGCACTGTCACCCTCCTTCGGAACCACGTCAACACCCACACAGGTGAGGCGCCCTGGGTGACCTTCCTTCCCAGATGTGCTGTACGTCTCAGGGAGGGTGCGGGGAACCCGGTGAGTTCTCCCTTCACCTTGGGCTTCACTGCGGTTTCTGTTGCTGTTGGTCGACCTAGCAAATAGAAAATCCCAGGAGCTGGGGGTGGAGCTCCATCCAGAGCTCTTGCCTAACGCGTGCAGGGTCCTGGGCTTCATCCCCAGCACCGCAACAGTGAAGAGAAACTGCACAAGCAGCAGCTCAGACGTTTAAATAATTTTCCTTTCAGTGCGTAGTTTAAAGAGTTTTGTCAGTATCCTCTTAGCATCTGCTAAACTCAATTTGTTGCCCGTGCTTTGTAAAAATGAGGACGCCAGAATGCTAGGAAAGTTCTCCACCGCTGGGCTACATTTGCAGATCTTTACTTTTTATGTTCAGACAGGTCTAAGTTGCCCAGGTTTGTCTGGAACTTGTGATCCTGTTTCAGCCCCTAAGCAGCCAGGATGATGCCCTTGGGCCACCAGCCCAGCTCATTTGTTCCATCAATTCCTTATTGTTGTTCGTCCTGAGTTTTAGTGTCTAATTTATTAATTAAGCCTCATCATAAGCGTTCAGGGACCACTTGTACCTTGCTCTCCAACAAGAAGGTGGGTTGCCCTTGTGCAAACATTTATGCTTAGTTTTGTCTTTCTTCATCTGTTTTGTTTTGGAAATAGGTCTCACTTGTAGCCCACTGATCTCCAGCCACCAATCCCCCTGCCTTAGCCTTCTGAGGGCAGGGGTTACCAGGCTGCCCGCAACATTCCCAGCTTGGTTTTGCCCCCTCCACACGCCTTCTTGAATTTCAGCTAAAAGTACTGACTGTTACCCAGAGCCTTGTCTCGTACATCTGTGATATTTATAGTTCAAAGAACTTCTTAATTGCTGAAGCCTTTTCAGAACGAAGAAGTCAGTGGAAGTTCTGCAGCTAAGTTTTGTTTGAAAAGTGTAAACCACGTGATTTTTCTAGGGACCAAGCCCTACAAGTGCGGGGACTGTGACATGGCATTTGTCACCAGCGGAGAACTGGTCCGGCACAGGCGTTACAAACACACGTATGAGAAACCCTTCAAGTGCTCCATGTGCAAGTATGCCAGCGTCGAGGTGAGGCCCCTCCCGCCAGTCTTGTACAAGAGTTAGAAATCTCCACCCCGAGGGAGAGGCGAACCTGTTACTCAACTATTTACCATATTTTAAAATCTATGCCAGAAGCAAGCCACGGGCATTAGTGTCCAAACCGGATATAGGAAATTGGAGCTGGGTATGGTGACTCACACCTGTAATCACGGCACTGTGGCAGGATGATAGCTGTGAGTTCAAGGCCAGCTTGGTCTTCATACTGACCATCAGAGGACAACTTGAGGGAGCTAGTTCTCCCCTTCTGGAGGGTTGAACTTAGACCTCTAGGCTTGGCAGCAGGCACCTTTACCAGCTGTGTCATCTCACCATCCCCAAACAATAGTTAGCTGTATTTACTTTTATTATTTTTTAAACTGGGGGAGGTAGCATGCGCCCATGAGTACAGGTCCCTGTGGAGACCGATAGAGATACCAGATCGCCTGTCACTGGAGTTAAAGTGGTCAGGAGCCGTCTGACAGCTGTGCTGGGGACACGGCTTGAGACTTCTGCAAGGGCAATCCATGCTCTTAGCTGCTGAGCAGCTCTTTGCCATCCCCCAACAATATTTAAAAGTATACAGATTGTAGATATTCGCCACAACTGAGAAATAACCCCAGGGCTGGAGATATGGCCCACAGTCACAAACACCAGCTGCTGTGGCAGAGGATCTGGTTTGACTCCCAGCACTCACATGGTGGCTCACAACCAGATGTCTATAGCTCCAGTTCCAAGAGATTTGATGCCCTCTCCTCTGGCCTCTGGGCACTGGGCACACCTGTGACAGCCAGACATCCATGCAGGCAAAACACTCATATGCACAAAGTAAAAATTTAAGACCAGAGAAAGAGAGACCCCTCTGACTTGTTGAAAAGGCCTTCCCAGTATTTTATGCCATCGTCAGGGTCACAAATCAGAGTGTCTCCTCTAGCATAGAACTTGAGAGTTTGGACTGAAGCTGTGCCCCCAACACCACCTGGACAGACCCGTAACTGATGGCTTCAAGATGTAACCCTGTCCACACACACCACAGCACCAGAGACGCCGATGGAATTAGCTGCTCATGACTACTAAGTGTGTGTGTTGTGTTGTGTTGTGTTGTGTGTTTTGTGTGTATGGTATGTGTGTTATGTGTTTTGTGTGTGTGGTATGTGTGTGTTGTGTGTATATATGTGTGGTGTGGTGTGTGTGGTATGTATGCTACATGTGTGTGTTGTGTGGTACGTGTGTGTGTTGTGTTGTGTGTTTTGTGTGTGTTATGTGTTTTGTGTGTGTGTTATGTGTGTGTTATGTGTTTTGTATGTGTGTTTTCTGTGTGTGTTGTGTGTATATATGTATGGTGTGGTGTGTGTGGTATGTGTGCTACATGTGTGTGTGTGTTGTGTGGTACGTGTGTGTGTTGTGTTATGTGTTTTGTGTGTGCGATATGTGTGTGTTGTGTGTGTATATATGTATGGTGTGGTGTGTGTGTGGTATGTGTGCTACGTGTGTGTGTGTGTGTGTGTGTGTGTGTGTTCTGTGGCACCAGGGCTTGAACCCAGGGCCTCCAACATGCTAGGCAACTGCTCTACCACTGACCCACGTTCTCAGCTGTGTCTTCTTTTTTGAGACAAGGTCTCACTAAGTTGCCCCTGCTGGCCTTGAACTCACTCCGCAGCTCAGGCTGGCCTTGAACTTGAAGTCCTCCTACCTCAACTTCCTGAGTAGCTGGGATGACCAGCATGGGCAACTGCTCTCAGGACCCTCGGTGAAACAAAGGCCATTTGTGGCTTCTCCTTTAGTGGCCCGTTTTCTAACAGTCTGTATACAAGGTTCCACCTCACGTGAGGACGCTGGCTGCATCCTGGTCTGAGCCTGGCAGAGGAGAGGGTTAGGCAGGGACTCTTAACAGGAACTAAGCTAAAGGGGACAGAGAAAGCTTAAAGGCGGCAATGACGCAAGTGTGTTTCATAAATCGGGGGATTTCTCAGGCGGGTCGGAATTCGATTCCAAGAACCTCTTTCCGCTGTGGCTATTTTTAAAAAAGAGCATTCCCAGCTGAGGCAAAGGTTGTGACAGCAACGTGAGGGTTCAGAAGGTATCCAACAAGGGCACGCCGAGGCTCCTCGTGAGAAGGAATTACTATGGGTGTCCCACCATTTTCCCCGGGAACTCTGAGACCCTGCCCAGTGGCAGAGTGTCCATGCAGCCCAGGATGGCCCCAGGGGCACTACCCATGATGCCGCTGTCTTGATGGTACCTTCTGGCTACCAGTGAGATGGGGTGATGGGCTGTGCCCTCCCTACCCCACCTCTTTACACGTGACCTAGCAAAGTGAATTAGACACACCAGTTTCTGATACTTTTGCATTCTGCTGAGCCCCTTGTAGGCAAGTTCGAGGCCTGCCTGGGCTGTAGTGTGAGCTCCGGGCCAGCCTGTACAACTGAAGCACGGTCTCAGAGTAAATAGTAAAAAGGCTGGAGACGTAGTTCAGTGGGAGAGCACTTGCCCGCCACGAGAAGCCAGGCAGGGACGTCCTGTGTTCCCACCTTTGATCTCCTACCGTTCGCCTCCTGAACCCTGGAACCTCCCACACTGCAGTGTTAAAAAAAATCTTTTTCTTTCCTTTCTGTGATACATGAAAGTTGATCCTCACAGTTCTTTAAAAAAAAAAAATCAAGCCGAGTCGTCTGTCTCCGGTCTTGTTTTACACTCCAAGTCTTCCTCTGTTTTTGAATGTCCTTCCAGGCTCCTGCGTTCCAGGGAAGCAGGTCCATGTAGCCTTGCTGAGCATAAGTAGGGCTGATGTGGGTTCCCAAGCCTCCAGTCCAGTGTGGCTGACGGCTCTGCTCCCCGGGGAACACCGAGAGAAAGGGTGGCAGGAAAGCAGGCCGCCATGGTAAAAGAGAAATTTCACGCCAGTTCCTACTTGGTGGCCTTCGATCCCTAGTAGAGTTCGTTCTTCCCCTTACAGCTCCCCTCTTTGTTACGTGTGTTTGTGTCTGAGACGGGAGCTCCTAACGTGGCCCCGGTTGGTCCAGCACTCACTCTGTGGCCTTGGCTGGCCTGGAACTCGCTGTATAGACCAGGCTGACCTCAAACTCACAGAGATCCCCTTGCCTCTGCCTCCCATGTGAGTATAGCAAGACCATCATACAGGAGGCTGAGGCAGTAGGATTGCTGAGAATCTGAGGCCAGTCCCTGTCTCAAAAACGTCTTTAAAAGAAGTCAGTAGCACACAGAACCACCCTTCGGGGCAACAGTCTTGAACTCGGTTAGCAGTGACCCGTGAGGACACGGCTTTTATCTAATGGTTCAGCTTTCCCCACCTTGGAGAGTGTTCCTAGCGTTTGTCTCCTCAGTGATTTAAACCTTACTGCCACCGTGAGCGGACAAGGACTTAGAAATAAAGACAGAAACATACACAGCACTGAGCAGAAGCTCTGTTTCTGTTTGTAAAGTGAAATTGAGTGTGGAAGTCTTCAAACTGCTGCTCATTCACAAACCCCAAAGGACCTCGTGCGTACAGCCAGCGGCAGAACTAAGAACCATGAGCAGATTGGACAGTTCTGTTTTAGAGGACACCCTGTCGCTGAGGTCTGCTTGACTTAAATTTTTCCTTATGCTTTTTTTGAGACAAGGTCTCTGTAGCCCAGGTTAACTTTGGGTTCACGGTATGACCTAGGCTGTTCTCAAACTTGCAGCAGTCCTCCTGCCGTAGCTTCCCCAAAGTTGGAATTGCAAGCATGCACTAGGTTCCCTCTTTTCCCTATTCTCTTTCTGGGTTCATTTTTTGGGGGTTGGGAGAGAAGAGTGTTTGACACAAGGTCTCCTGATGTAGCCTAAGTGAACCGTGAACTACAGCAATCCTCCTGCCTCAGTTTCTTGGTTTCTGGGGTTGCTCATATTTTTCACAGGAAGTTGGTTAACTGGAACCCTGACCACCCTCAGGTTCCCATCGCAATGACTCTCTCCCACCTGTCCTAGGCAAGCAAGCTGAAGCGCCACATCCGCTCACACACAGGTGAGCGTCCCTTCAAGTGCTACCAATGTACTTACGCCAGCAAAGACACCTACAAGCTAAAGCGTCATATGCGGATCCACTCAGGTGAGAGCCATGCTCACACTCAAGTGAGAGCCGTGCACACACTCAGGTGAGAGTCATACACCCACTCAGGTGAGAGCCATGCTCACACTCAGGCGAGAGCCGTGTGCACACACTCAGGCGAGAGTCATACACCCTTTCAAATGAGAGCTGTGAGCCTGCTCAGTTGGTTTGTTGCATAAAGACTACGCATGCCCAGGTCTCCTCGCTATACATAATCTCATGCACCCACTCTGAGCTAATGAGGGGCCAGCAGGGTCAAGGAATTTCACATCTGAGCCCCATGACCCTGCTGTCTGGCTTGCCTTCCCAGTCCTGTTTCATTGAGGCTAAACCTACGGAAAGGCGAAGCCCCAACCCAGGCATCCTTTGGGAAGGAATGGACTCATGGGGACACCATGCCCTGAGAGTCACTTGTTGTTCATGTCCCAGGTGAGAAGCCCTATGAATGCCCCACTTGCCATGCCCGCTTCACTCAGAGTGGGACCTTGAAGATCCACGTGGTGCAGAAGCATGGAGAAAATGTGCCGAAACATGTGTGTCCCCACTGTGCTACCGTCATCGCAAGGAAGAGCGACCTGCGTGAGTGCCTGGTTTAACGGTGTCCCCTTGGCCACAGTACAGACCTGCCCTTTGGACTCCCAAAGTCTGCAGAGCCTGCCCAGTTCTGGAAGGCCTGGCGAGCTTGGGAAACTTTTCTAGAAATGTTTTTACAGAGGTCCTGTCCCGCCCTCTGGTGGACGAAATGAGTAAGTGCGGTTCAGAAGCTGCCAGCCCAGTCTGCATACCTGTCTGATCAAATCCATGGGTATTGTTTTATCTCATGTTGGATTTGCTCTTACAGATAAAGACACTGAGACTGAAAGACACAGATGATTTTTCTGCCAGGGACAGCGGCCCCAATGATAAAGCTTAGCCCTGTCTATGTCCCCTCTTCAGCCTGCCGTTTGCACACTCGGCCGGGAGCTTGGGGTATAGAGGGGAAACTGAGGAACTTGCTTCAGTAAGGGAAGCCTGTCACACAAAGTCTGCCTTCTCCTGTGGTGAGCCTTGTGACACAGGACACCCCAGGACAGGTGAAACTTGCAGAGGCGACCCTGTGTATGCACTTGGGAGCCTGCAGTGCAACCAGCCCTGCAGAGAGAGGCAGTCTTTGGCATAGGAGCGGCGCATGTGGAGGGCAGGGAGTGTGGAGGGCAGAGTTTATTTAGGGCAAGGAGCTATCAAGGACAGGGAGCTGGCAGGGGAGCCCCTAGATCTCCATGGCCTTCCTATTCGTCCTCTTCTTTTTCCCTCTCTCTGCCCCAAAAGTATGATGCTACAAGAGACAGTAAAAGTATCAGTAAAAATAAAAGTCCTCCGAGTTGCCTTAGAAAAATCCCAGAGATTTTGGAAATATCCCTGCAAGGGTAAAGGTATTTCACCAATCTTAACTTTTACCTTTCGTTTGGAACATTCTGTCAATGCCTCTGGGTTCCTGCAGTATCACCAAGCACTGCCCAGTGGGACCTGTTAGGACAAAAGGGCCAGTAGTCAGTTGTCAAGTAGAGCCTGTTTGTCGCATGCCAGAGGGGACTGATCTGCAGCCCCTGTAGGGGTGCTGTAGCAGTGTGGTGTAGTGGCATTTCGATTGTATAATAAATAAAGCTTGCCTGAGATCAGAGAGTCCCACTGGTCAGCCTTACAGCCAGGCAGTGGTAACACACACCTTTAATCCCAGTAGCCATACAAGTTTGCCATAGAAACCGGGCGGTGCATACCTTTAATCTCAGCCTTAGAGAGGATTATAAAACAGGAGGGGAGACAGCTCTCAAACACAGCCTCATTCTGAGATTCCTGGAGGCAGGATCGCCATTTCAGACTGAGGTCGAGGCTGAACAATGTGGCTGTTTTACTCTCCCGATCCCCAGGCAAGCTTTATTTATTAAAAATACAATAGAAATGACACGACAGTATGGCTCTTCATCTCCCTGTAGGAAGGGAGTGGTCTGTCTGTCTGAGTCGGGGGGGGGGGGGGGTGCAGGATGCTCCTCCATCGTACTGACATCTTGTTCAGACTCTCTCAGTGCCACATGGCTACTGGGCGTGACGCTTAGCTGAGGGAGGAGTGTCCTAGACAATGCCCTGTATGTACCTCTCTCAGGTCATAGGGACAAAGGGGCCTGGACTCCCAGCAGGACAACAGTCATGCTTTTGTTACAGAAAACCCTTTAGCCTGGCTCTGAAGCCCCTGCATTGCGCTAGGGTTCTCAACGTTCACGGCCAGCCTATAGCCACGCTCTCCCGGTTGAACAGGTCTTAGACTGAGGTCTCTGGTTAGTTCCTTCATGGCAGTCTTGCTCAGGTGGGGTATTTGTGTCCTGAGGGCACACCCCTGGTATGGAAGCGGCACTCTGTCATCTCCGAGGGAGGCAAGCTAATGTGAAGGAGGGGACAAGGTGCAGAAGACAGTCTGTCGTGCCCAGAACTGCCCACCCTACCCGGGGAGTCCCTAGGCATTCACAGGGCCACAGGGCAGCAGTATCTCCTGTGTCTCCAACAGGTGTCCATCTGCGCAACCTGCACAGCCACAGCCCCGTGGAGATCAAGTGCCGATACTGTCCTGCTGGCTTCCATGAGCGCTACGCCCTCATCCAGCACCAGAGGACCCATAAGAACGAGAAGAAATTCAAATGCAATCAGTGCGATTACGCATGCAAGCAGGTATGGTGGCGTGCGCGGTACGCATGCAAGCAGGTATGGCATGAGCGGTGGCGGAGACAGGGAAGCGGGAGGCTCGGGGCTGGAGAGCTGGCTCAGCTCTTAGGAGCAGTTGTCGCTCCTGCAGAGGATCTGAGTTTGATTCCCAGATCCCACATGGTCATTCACAACCATCCATAATACAAGGTAACTCCAGTTCTAGGGGATCTGACACCCTTCTGACTTCCCTGGGTACCAGGTGTACACATGGTACATGTACATAAAAGCAATAAAAACACTCCTATCTATCAAAATAAAGCAATAAATAAACATAAACTTTAAAAAGAAAGAAGGAAACTAGAGGCTGGAGAGCTGGCTCAGCAGTTAAGAGCAATTGCTCTTCTATCATGAGGACGAGAGTTCAAATCCCAGCACCTGTGTTGGATGGCAGGCAGATACCTATAACTCTACCTGCAGGGGATCCAATGCATCTCCAGAGCTCGGCACACTTACACACATACAGACATGGGGCTGGGTGTGGTGGTGCACACATCAGTCCCAGCACAGAGGCAGGTGAACCTCTGAGTCTGCAGTCAGCTGTGAGCTGTCATGTGGGTGCTGAGAACTGAACCCGGGTCCTCTGGAAGAGCAGCGAGTACTCTTAGCTGCTGAGCCGTCTCTCCAGCCCATCATCTTTTCGAGTTTTTTGTGTATATGCGTATTTTGTGTGCATGTGTGTCTGTGCACCTGGTGTGTAGTGCCTGCGAAGGTCGGGAGAGGCCATTAGATCCCCTGGAACTGGAGTCAGAGGCAGGGGTGAGCTGTCACACAGGTGCTGGGAATTGAACCCAGGTCTCTTAGAATAAGTCGGTACTCTTAATAGCGGAGCCGTCTCTCCAGTTCGTAGCATTATTTCCTGATGTACCGGCTTTCTTTTTACTTTTAAAAACGTGCATCAGTGCCTCGCTTCCTGTTTCTCACCATGAATACGCTGTGACTCATCCACAACCAGAAGCACTTTGATCCGAGTGTGCCTTGGAGCTGACTGTCGCACTAGTGGACACGGGAGGCAGGAGTTCACATTCACTGCCTCTCCGAGTGCAGGCTAGATTGGGGCTGGGGAGACTGCTCAGTAGTTGAGAGTACTGGTTGCTCTTATAGAGGACCAGAATTGCTTCCCAACACCTGCCTAACTCTAGCCGCAGGAAAGCGGACACCCTCTAGTATCCGGTAGCTCCACCCAGGTGTACGCACACACACGTACATAATTCATCATCATCTTCTACAAAGATGATGCCGTAGAGAATTGCTGCTTGTTTTGCTTTTGGTTTTTTGGGCAGGTCTCTTGTAACCCAGGCTGGCCTACAACTCCACATGTAGCCAAGGATAACCCTGATGTCCTAGCATGCAGCAGGTCCTGGCTCTGATGAGGCCCACACCGCTCTTGGGGGAGGAAAGCACAGGAATATATGGACAGTTCTGGGGAACCCTTCCACCCAGGGTCAGCCGTGTTCTTGCTTCCCCCCAGGAGCGCTGCTTGATGGCACACATGTACACACACACGGGAGAGAAGCCGTTCTCCTGCCTCGACTGCAACAAGCACTTCCGGCAGAAGCAGCTGCTCATGGTGCACCTGAGGAAGTACCATGACCCGAGCTTCGTCCCCAGTGTGCACCTTTGCCTCAAGTGTGGCAAAGACTTCTCCCGCCGGGTAAGCACCCCTCTGTCTTAAGGGTCACCGGCACTTCAAACAATGGCCTCCACCTCTGGGGAAGGTTCCCACTAGTTTTGGGGTTCAGGAAAGACAAGCATTTTATAAACACATGCTGTCCCTCAACAGGAAGACGGGAAGCCCAGACACAGACTTTGGGAATGGAACCAAGGCCAGGTGTGTGCCAGGCAAGCACACCACTGGGCCTCCTATTTTTTATTTTTGTTTGTTTTTGAGACCAGCTCTAGCTAAACTGTCCATTCTGGCCTTGAACTTCTGCTCAAGGTTCAGTCTGAGTAGGTGGGTCAGTCTAGACCACCAGGCAGACCCATAGTCTGTTAGTCTTGTTCTTTAGTGGGTATGAAATTGCCCCATGCTGGGCAGTGGTGGTGCACATCTTTAGTCCCAGCACTCAGGAAGCAGAGGCAGGTGGATCTCTGTGAGTTTGAGGCCAGCCTGGTTTACAGGGTGAGTTTCAGGACAAGCTCCAAAGCTACACTGAGAAACCTTGTCTTGAAAAACCAAAAGAAAGAGAGAGAGAGGGAGAGGGAGAGGGAGAGGGAGAGGGAGAGAGAGAGAGAGAGAGAGAGAGAGAGAGAGAGAGAGAGAGAGAGAGAGAGAGAGAAATTGCCCCATGGTGGTTACTTATTACTGCTATTCTGGGGAACACGGGCAGATTGTCCACACACTATGTTAAAAACAGTTTGAGAAATTCTCTGACTGAAAAGACCTGGCTAGCCTGGGACTCAGTACATAGCCCAGGCTGGCCTTGAACTCAGATCCACTTGCTCTGCCTCCCAAGTGCAGGGATTAAAGGTTTGTGTGCCACAAGCTGGGTGGAATCCAGCTTTTAAAATGTGATCGTTGACAGTTGTCCTGTGAACTAAATGCAGGCGTCTTCACAGCATGGTTTCCCTTCTCGGGCGTTTCCAGGGTGTAAAACCTGGCAGTGCATCCCACATTCGTTTTATATTCTGCCAGTTGGGGTATTCGTTTTCTAAACCTCAGAATGCCAGCGCATAACAGATGTACATCACACCGCATGGGAGATGTGAGCCTGGGACTGGGAAGCAGTGTGGCTGGGTGGCTCTGGCTATTGAAAATGGGAGCTCAGCTGAGTACTTGAACCCGGCTTAACTTTTGGAAGATTAAGAGAAAGGTCTCAGGTGCAGGGCTCTTAGGGACACAGGATCAGACTGACCTTCGGATTACAGAAGAGTTAGTAACAGCATAGACGGACAGACAGCGTGATGGGGCTCTGCTAAGACAGAGGGGGACCCCTTCTTACAGATCTCAGAGGAGGGAGAGGTCCCACAGCAGGAGCCTGTGGGCCAGGTTTTTCTAATGTGGGGGAGGGGCACGTCTAACTGAGCCGTCCCCACCCACGGGTGGCCTTCGGTGGCAGACTGTCTGTTGGGTGTCTGTCGCTGTGGCAGCAGGGAGTCCCAGGACCAGCTACAGGGATGAAGGACTAATGTGGGGTTCTCGCTTTTCTGGAGTCCTGGCACTAGGAGTCTGTTCCAGACTCACAGATTCGGTCTCTGGTAGGATGCTAATGGGGTCTGGGACGCTGCAGGTACATGCCACCCTCTCCGTGTCCAGAGGAGCCTAAATGTGCCACGCTTAGCATCTTTGGCCTGCTTTTAAAAGGCTGACATGGCTGTATTCATGTGTCTTAGCTCAGCTTACGGACCAGAAGGTCTCAGCTCTAATCTTTATGCATGGCAGGTGTGTGAGTTGCTGTTTCCCACACAGCTGGGGAAACAGCCCATGGCTTGTCTAGGATGCTCAGAGACTCCTGACCCCTCCACCACCACGACTGAAAACAAACTTTATTTTACACATAACCAGGGGCCACACATCTTCTTTGTAAACAGGACAAACGCTTCCAGCTTCTCAGGCAGCTTCTGCTACAGCTTGGCAGCAGACGTGGATAGACCACTTATGAGCAAATGTTGAGGAAAAATAATCTCAGTATCCCCCACAGGAACATAGGAACTAAGTTAAAGTCATTTGCCAAGCAATATGTGTGTGTGTGTGTGTGTGTGTGTGTGTGTGTGTGTGTGTGTGTGTATGTATATGTATATATGTATGTATGTATGTATGTATAAAGGGTATGCCAGAACCCTGACTGGGCTAGTGAGCAGACTCAACCAAGATAGCCTCTGTCTTTTAGCCCTGACATAGGTGGTAACTGCATCTTATCGTGTTGGTGGGAGATGTACCCTGAGAGCCACACTCAGTGACCCCAGCATCTCATCCCGTGGGTGGGAGGTGTACCCTGAGTGCCAGACTCAATGACACCATCCAGCTGGAAGGAGCCAGACTGGTTGTTGCCCCAATTCCATAATAGCATTTGGGGTTATCTCTTCAATGGACCTATCTAAAAGACCACAAAAGTACATCAGTAGTTTTATTTATGTGGCCTCCAAGGCAGGGCAAAAGTCATCAGTATTACACACAGCAGACATCGGGATAGAGGGGCATTACACACAGTAGATGTCGGGATAGAGGAACATTACACACGGTAGACGTCGGGATAGAGGACATTACACACGGCAGACATCGGGATAGAGGACATTACACACAGCAGACGTCGGGATAGAGGAACATTACACACGGTAGACATCAGGATAGAAGACATTACACACAGTAGACGTCGGGATAGAGGACATTACACACAGTAAACATTGGGATAGAGGACATTACACACAGTTGACATTGGGATAGAGGACATTACACACAGTAGACGTCGGGATAGAGGGGCGTTACTCAACACCTACAATCGCTGCTCATCTCCTGGCTCCCCCTCGCTTTCTTTTGCCCACAGGAATCTTTCGAACTCTTGGATAGCTGTTGCGATGGCCAGAGTCAGAGTGAGTTCCCTCCAAGATGGGGAGAGAAAAGAAATCTAAAAAGCTTTTAATTTAGGCTAAAACAATAGTGGGTCTTTTTCTCTTGCCTGTAAGGTAGATGCTGCCATGAATCTAGGTCTCAAGTACCATATTTTGGCAGCGTTTTCTCTCTTTTTTATTTTTGTTTGTTTGTTTTGAGACAGGGTTTCTCTGTAGCTTTGGAACCTGTTCTGGAACTAGCTCTTGTAGACCAGGCTGGCTTTGAACTCACAGAGATCTGCCTACTTCTGCCTCCCAAGTACTGCAATTAAAGATGTGCGCCACCACCACCTGGCTGTGTCTACACAGCATCACCTCTGGATTTGAGCCTGATGCCCAGGGGGTGTGAATACGGGACTGGTAAGGAGAACAGACTGAGCAAGCTGTGGGGAGCAAGCCAGTAAGCAGCACCCCTTCATGGCCTCTGTGTCCTTGCCTCCAGATCCCTGCTTGAGTTCCTGCCCTGATTTCTCTCAGTGATGGAGTGTGTGACCTGAGAGCTGTAGGCTGGAGTCAACCCTCTCCTCCCCAAGTTGCTCTTGGTCATGCTGTTTATCACAGCAATAGAAACCCTAAGACAGGTACCAAGTTAGGAGGAGGAGGAGGCAGTACATGGGGCTCAGGTATATAGGCCCTTAAAGCAAGCAAACAAACAAACAAACAAAAAACTAAAACAGTTAAACAAAGGAAAACATTCCATGCTTGCACAGCAAGAAATGGGGTCCATTTGTCTTAGCACAAACTATAACTGGATGCCAAGTGGTGTTCTCTAGGGCTTGCTTTGCTCTCCCATCAGCTCCTAGATACAACTGGTGCCAGGGAAGGAGCCCATACTGAACTGGGGAGAACAGGAAGGGTGCCCCAGAGATCATATGTGGCACTGTTATTTTGGAAGCACATGAAGAAACTGGGAAAGAAAAGTGACCTTGGTATGGTCTGGATCTGATGGATCATGGATATTAAACAAGAGAAGATGCCTCTGTGCCTACCAGAGGAACTGGTTACCCACTGTCTGGGAGCCTCTGGGCCTACCAGAGGAACTGGTTACCCACTGTCTGGGAGCCTCTGGGCCTACCAGAGGAACTGGTTACCCACTGTCTGGGGGCCTCTGGGCCTACCAGAGGAACTGGTTACCCACTGTCTGGGGGCCTCTGGGCCTACCGGAGGAACTGGTTACCCACTGTCTGGGGGCCTCTGTGCCTACCAGAAGAACTGGCTACCTACCCACTGTCTGGGGGCTCTGTGCCTACCAGAAGAACTGGTTACCCACTGTCTGGGGCCTCTGTGCCTACCAGAGGAACTGGTTACCCACTGTCTGGGGCCTCTGGGCCTACCAGAAGAACTGGTTACCCCTGTCTGGGGGTCTCTGCTCCCTTTGAGCCTTATTTAGCCTAGTCATTTCCTATCCTGGACTCATGAGAGTTCATCTGTCAGAGTTTCAGCCCCACATGTAGAGAGGTTTCTTGAATCTCAGCCTCTGGTAACAAAGGCTTCCTGTATTCTGATTTTGACATCTTCGTCCGTCTTCAGCTGATTTCCCCATGGGGTGGTCCCCTATGCTAGGTCTTCTTAGCAATCAAAGTCACCAAGGATACGTGTGATGTGTGGATCCAGACTTCATATTCTCTTTAAGTCAGCTTCTTATCCACTCTCTTACTCAACCTCCAGGATGACCCAGCCACCAACGAGTACTTAGCCAGGAAGATTTAAACTCCAAGATAAGCCCCAAACTGTTTTCCATATCATACAAAGGAACACACAAGCTGAAAGTAACCTTGCAAGGCAATTCTTATATAAAAAAGGGGGGGGGGGTACACCAGAACCCAACCTGAGCTAGCAAGCACACCCAGCCAAGATGGGTTCTTTATACCTGACTGTCTTAGTTATGGCTCTGCTCAGCGTCTTTCCTCGGCTGAGATTACAGACATGAGCCACCATGCCCAGCCTGTGTCTCTGAGCTCTAAGGTGCTGCAAACTGTGTCCTGAGCTCAGGAAAACAACCAGGTGGCAGACCTCTGCAAGATGGTGGCAGGCCTCTAGCCATGACAGCGGGCATAGAAATGGATAATACATTGCATTTCTGGCTTAGTGTCAGGTCTCATTTTACAGGGTAGAAGCATCATGTAAAGATAAATTTATTTTAAAAATAAAAACAAGTTAGGTTTGTGCTAGAGCTAGACCTAATTGTGAGAGGAAGGGTCCCTTTAAAAGGTCATTTGGGGGACCCAGAGAGAACCTCAACAGTGAAGTGCATGTATTACTCTTGCAGAGGACCTGACTTGGGTTCCCAGTACCCACATCAGGTGACTCACAGCCAACAGCAACTCCAGCTCCAAGGGATCTGAGGCCCCCTTCTGACCTCCAGAGATACCTTCACCTACCCCCTCACACACACACATGCACACATACACATATGCACACATACACACACGTAACATACTCATGATGTGGGATTCCCTCTGTATGCTATGAATATGTCTTATTACCATTGGTTAATAAAGAAGCTGCTTTGGCCTATGACAGGGTAGAATATAATAGGTAGGCGGGAAAACGAAACTGAATGCAGGGAGAAAGAAGGCAGAGTCAAGCAGACGCCATGTGGGTGCTGAAGGAAAAAGATGGCAGAACCTTACTGGTAAGCCACAGCCTTGTGATGATGCACAGATTAAAGAAATGAGTTGCCGGGCGGTGGTGGCGCACGCCTTTAATCCCAGCACTCGGGAGGCAGAGGCAGGAGGATCTCTGTGAGTTTGAAGCCAGCCTGGTCTACAAGAGCTAGTTCCAGGACAGGCTCTAAAAAAAAAGCTGCAGAGAAACCCTGTCTCGAAAAACAAACAAACAAACAAAAAAAGAAATGAGTTAATTTAAGATGTAAGAGCAAGCTAGGAATATGCCTGAGCCATCAGCTAAACAGTGCTATAATTAATATAGTTTCTGTGTGATTACTCAGGTCTGCGTGACTGGGAAACACCACAGTCTCCATTTACATACACACACATAACATACACAAACAAGAGACACACACACAGAGACACAGACACACACACATGCACACAACAGAGACACACACATACACACATAGAGAAACACACAAACACACATTTTTAAGGTCATTTTGGTTTGGGTTTGTTTTTCGGTTTTGGCCCCAAATCTTAAAGGTGCATATTATCTACTCTCTTCCTGAAGCCAACTTTTGAAAAGATGTATGTGATTATTGATATGCTTTGCAGTATGTCAGAGAGTGTAGCGTGTGCCACAGCATACATGCATAGCTCAGAGCACAACTCACAGGAGCCAGTTCTCTCTGTCCACCATGTGGGTCCACAGGTTTCAACTCAGGCCAGCAGTGACAAGTCCCTCTATCTGTTGAAGCGAGTCAGACTCCGTGGAAGCCCATCTCAACCATGGTTGCCAACTACACATGGGGACACTGATGTTCACTTGTGGCCTGTATCGTCTCCCACAGAGTAACCTGCAGAGACACAGGAAGAAGTGTGACCCCGAGCACGAGGAGTTGTCTACTTCCATAAAAAGAGGAGCAGTGCAGAAGAAGCAGACCGTGGAGGAAGGACCAGGATGGGACAACGGTACATCCTTTCTGACCACTTTGTTTTAATCTGGAAGTGGTTTCCCCATGGTTAGCCCCAGCTATAAGGTCAGTGAGGGTGGGGGCCATTTAGTCCGGTCACTGAGGGGCTTGTCAACTGTATCGGAGTGGCGACTGCATTACAGTAAGCCACACCTCTGCACGGTCACCCACACTCAACCCCAAACTCAAGCGCTTACCTGCTGAGCTATCCCCAGGGTCATGTCTAGTGACTTTTTTTTTTTTTGAGACAGGGTTTCTCTGTAGCTATGGAGCCTATCCTGGAACTAGCTCTTGTAGACCAGGCTGGCCTCAGACTCACAGAGATCCACCTGCCTCTGCCTCCTGAGTGCTGGGATTAAAGGTATGTGCCACCACTGCCCAGCATCTAGTGACATTTTTCATTGCCACAGGCATCTCATGGGTAAAAAGCTGCTTGCCTCCTATGGTGCCCACAGCGCCTCATAAAGGAGTCCCTGTCCCATTTGCCCAAGTTGAGCAGCCCTGGCTCGAGGCAGGAGACTGACAGCCAGTATTCCAGAATCAGGCTGTTTCAGCAACTATTTCAAAACATCCTTTCTGGTTTCCCGACCTGGATGTCTCGGCTTTCTCTCACATTTTCTCACTCTGTGTGGTTTCTCCTAGATACTGCTGGCCAGGAGAGCAGCACCTCGAAGGAGGCACAGTGCCCTGGGGAGCTGGCTCTCGGCCACCACAGTGGCGATCGTGCAGCCAGGAGTGAGAGCCAGGATGAAGGCCTGACCTGTGAGATGATCTTAAACATGATGGATAAGTGACAGGCTGCTCCACGCTGTAGCCTCTAGGGAAGAAACCAGTTAGAAACAAGATCACCATGGTGATAGCCGTGTTCCCAGAGTTTGATGTAGTGTGTAGAAATGTTTGAAAAAAATCAACAACTTTTTCCTGAAGACTGGGGTCAGAGCTTGGAGTGAGGGCACACCTCAGCCCCATGGGTTCACCCTCTAGGCACTGGCAGGGTGGCCCACCGTCAGCCAGGGACAGGTTTTAGGAAATATTTATTCCCATAGATGCTCAGCCCAGCTAGCGCCTTGGTGGTTAGAACACAAAAAACTTTTGAGTTATTTGAGTCTGATACTATAATGTTTTAAACCCCGAGGATGAATTGTACACCCTTTTTATACCCATGAATTTTCCACGATGTTTAAAGCTACCAAAATGCTTTTAATGAATTCTAAACTCAACCCAAACATCTTAATGCTATAAAAAGATGGAATGGAAAGTAATAAATATCCCATTTGACTAGAAAAAATTATATATATATATATATATATATATATATATTAGATTTTACTTTTGCATAGAGCAAGTCTCGCCTTTAGATTTTTGCCCCCCCTATTTTTGTAGACCTGTGGATTGAACCCAGGGCCTGGTATAAGTTAGGCTACACCCCAAGCCTCCATTCCACTTTTTTTTACATTAAGTTGCCCTGGCTGTGCTTGAACTCATTCAGCAGCCCAGCCATGCTCTGAGCTGGCCATCCTCTTACGGCAGTATTCCAAGTAGCCGAATGATTGGCCTTTGCCACCAGGCTGGTTTGTATTTTCCATTAATTACAGTCTTTGCTAGCTATGAAATTGCCCTGGCATTGTTACTAGAATTATTTTTATTCTAGTGTGACACACTCTTCCTAGCACTAAGAAGGTAGAAGCCACAGGATGGGGAGTTCAAGCTCACCCTCAGCTACATATCAAATTCTAGGCCAGCCTGAGCTACATGAGATTCTCTCTCAAAAAAAATTATCTATATAATTTCTTAGCATTTTAGTTTCTGATCCTTTTGTTTTGTTAGAAGCATTTTATTTACATTTTTAAGTAATTGGCTGTGAGAAGAAATCTGAAAATTTGATAATGAAATGTGTATTTGTGAAGAATTCGAACTTCTTGTAATTCTCACTAGTTAGGGAGAATGTCTTTTTCCAGCCCTCGTTCTGGCGCTCGGTGTCTGGGGTCTTTCTATGCAGCTGAGACTAGCCAGGATCTGTCTGCAGGAGCTTTGCCCAGCGTATGTCTGCTGTGGAGCCCTACACTGCCATGTCTCCGGATCACCCATAAGCCCCAAGTTCAAATTCTTAAAATGTTGATCTGTTCAAAACATCCCACGTGTGAAGGAAGTCCTTGTGGTGTGGTCATGGGAGAAGCTGGGTCACTTTGTTCTCTCCCTGCCTCAGATGAATTCCACTCATATGTGACAAGCAACAGGATTTAAATTCTGCGGTCAGCTGTATGCTATTATTGTTATTTTTGACTGTTGTAAAAGATTTTTGCATAATTCAATAAAATGAAATGATTTTTTAAAAGGCTTTCTTTGTAGTAGAGATTAATTCCAGGGCCTCAGGTATACCAGGCGAGGCCGTGCCACCGGGGATAACACAACCATCTTTATACTTTCAGTTTTGAGAAAGTTGTCCAGGCTGTCCTTGACCTCACTCTGTGCAGCCCAGGCTGATCTTGAATTCTCAGTCCTAAGCCTCTGGAGTGACTGGGATTACACCTCCAGCAAGCCTGGCTAGTAGTGGTCTTTAAAATGTTCTTGGGGGCTGGAGAGTTGGCTCAGCAGTCTGGCAGAGGACCTGAATTAGATTCCCAGCCACCTGTAACTCCAGCTCCAGGGAGCTTGATGCCCTCTTCTGATCTCTTCAGGTACTGCACTGCATATACAAACACCATGCACACACACACACACACACACACACACACACACACACACATGCACACACACACACACACACACGTTTAAATTTTTTGTTTGTTTCTGTTTTTTGAGGCAGAGTTTCTCTGTGTAGACCCGTCTGTCCTGGAACTCACTCTGCAGACCAGGCTGGCCTTGAACTCACAGAGATCCACCTGCCTCTGCCTCCCAAGCACTGGGATTAAAGGTGTGCACCACCACTGCCCATCTTGGTTTTATCTTTAATGTCTTGTTGGGCCAGAGAGATGGCTCAGTGGGTAAAGGCACTAGCCACCAAGCCTGATGACCTGAGTTCAATCCCCAGGACCCACACTGTAGAAGAACACCAACATCTGATATGTTGTCCCTTAACTTCCACATGGCAAGTGTAGCACACACGCACACAGACACGCATATAATGTTTTCGGAAAACTTTAATGTCTTCTTGAATGACAAGGGCAGAAGGGATGGTTCAGTAGGTAAAATGTCTGCTGTGCAAACATGGAGACTTTGGCTCCCCAGGACCTTAGTAAAAGACAAGGTGTGGCACATCTGTAACTGCAGTGCTGCCGGGCGTGGCAGCACACGTCTGTAACTGCAGTGCTGTGGGGTGTGGCAGTCCACGTCTGTAATTGTAATGCTGCAGGGTGTGGCAGCACACATCCGTAATTCCAGTGTTGCGAGGCGTGGCAGCACACATCTGTAACTGCAGTGCTGCAGGGTATGGGAGCACATGTCTGTAATTCCAGTGCTGTGGGGTATGGGAGCACATGTCTGTAATTCCGGTGCTGTGGGGTGTGGGAGAACACATCTATAACTGCAGTGCTGCGGGGTGGGGCAGCACACATCTGTAACTGCAGTGCTGCGGGGTAGGGCCGCACACATCTGTAACTGCAGTGCTGCGGGGTGTGGGAGCACACATCTGTAACTGCAGTGCTGCGGGGTGGGGCAGCACACATCTGTAACTGCAGTGCTGCGGGGTGTGGGAGCACACATCTGTAACTGCAGTGCTGCGGGGTGGTGCAGCACACATCTGTAACTGCAGTGCTGCGGGGTGGGGCAGCACACACCTGTAACTGTAGTGCTGCGGAGCATGGCAGCACATGTCTGTAATTGCAGTGCTGCAGGGTGTGGGAGCACACGTCTGTAATTCCAGTGCTACGGGGCGTGGCAGCACACGTCTGTAATTGCAGTGCTGCAGGGTGTGGGAGCACACGTCTGTAATTCCAGTGCTGCCGGGTAAGGCAGCACACATCTGTAATTGCAGTGCTGCGGGTCAGAGGCAGTTGGCTCCCACATAGCTGAATTAGTGGCTCGTGGGTTCAGTCAAAGACCTCTCTTGATAACATGAAGTGAGAAGAGATAGAGAAAGGCGCTCAGTGTTGACCTCTGACCTCCACACTCATGCATATGCAGAAGGTGTCATCTGTAGTGAGGATTTAGAGGACCTGGCATCCTGTGCTCTGTGGCTGGAGATGGACCAGGCTTTGTCTTGGGAAGACAATGAGCAGTTACCCAGAACACCTAAAGTGAAATTCCCAGGCAGTTCAGCAGCTGGGCTCCTCCCCAGATGAACTAGAACTGGGATTCCCAAGACAGATTTGTACACACACATTCAGACAGTATCCCAACAGCCAAAGATGGAAGCCAAACTCCATCAGGAGGTGAAGAGAAAAACAGTAAGGTCCGTTCGTGCAATGGATCACTATGCAGTCCTAAAAAGGAAGTGTGCTCCATCCTAGGTAAACACTGAGCTCTGCCGACTGGTGTGGTGGGAGTTCCCCAGGGGAGTCAGCATCCTGGAGAAGGACAGGAGAACCGTGGTCGGCCGAGCCAGGGAGCAGAGCGAGATGGTGTTTAATGCGGATGTCTCAACACCACTGAGCAGCTTTTCACTAGGAAGAGTTTTAGAATGGGCGGTGACTCAAAAGTGTGGCTTTCCTAACACCCCAGAACTGTACATTTAAAACAGCCGTCATGATTATTTTAACCAGCGACCGGCGGGATGGTGCAGCAGATAAAGGTGCTTGCTGCCAAGACTGACCAATCGAATTCTATCCCCAGAAGAGAACCAAAGCTGTCCCGCGAGGTGTGCTGTGAGCACGGTGCGTATCCCGTGACATGCATGAGTGTCAGTCACACAAAGAACCATGTGCATACCATGACACATGTGAATGTGTGTCCATACACCCAAGTAATTGTCGCTTTAAAGGGGAACCCACAATGGAAACTCTTCTATGTACGGCACAGACATTTGGTGCTTTTAATGTAAGAACAGAGAATGCTGGCGGGATTGCTCAGTGGTCAGAGCACCAGCCGCTCATGCAAGAGAGCCCAGGCTCGGTTCCCAGCACCCACACGGCAACTCACAACTGTTAGTAACTTCAGTTCCGGGGGATCTCACACCCTCTTCTTGCCTCCTGAGACACTGCACACACGGTGCACAGACATACATACAGGCAAAACTCTCACATAAAATAAAAATAAACCCTTCTAAAGAATGTACATACAGGACTAATCCCAGCACTCTTGGGAGGCAGAGGCAGGTGGATCTCTGTGAGTTTGAGGCCAGCCTGGTCTACAGAGCTAGTTTCAGGATAGCTAGAGCTGACAGAAAAACCTTGTCTCAAAAAAAAAAAAAAAACAAAAATAAACAAGAAAGAACATACAAGAAAGAACATGTTCTTATGACGCTAGCCTATGGGGCTGGGCTGCCACTCAGTTGGTAGAGTGGTTACCTAGCACGAAGCCCCGAATTTGATCCCCAGCACAGACTAAATTGAGTGCAGTGGTTCAGGCGTGTAATCCCAACGTTGTGGAGACAAGAGGCTCTGGGTTCAAGGACATCCGCAGCCACGTAGTGAGTTTGAGGCCAACTTGGACTACATGAGACCCTGTCTCAAATAAATTAAAATAAAATAAAGTCTAGTAGGTCTCCAAAGAGTTGTCAAAACCTCATTATAAACAGACTTTTAAATCAGGTAGCAAAGTTCAACTTGGGCGGCTGGCGTTGACTCTGCTCTGCGTTGAACCCCACCACACCTCTGGAGATCACACAGCCACACAGGTGCCTCCCGGAATGCGGAGGAGGACTTCGGTCCTTTGGGCTCTAAGGTAGCAGCCGTGAGTGCTCACGGTGCCCACCAGAGGGCAGACGTCTCCTTCTCAAGCATCAATATAGGATTCAAGGCTTTTCAATAAGCACACACAGTACTAAGCCTTAGCAGCTTACTTTGCGAGGCACCCAAAGAGAGAGCAAAAGAGAAACGAGGGTGTGGCTGCTTAGCTGGGATGTGTGGAGAACCTGCTGGTGAGGGTGCTAGGGTGAGGAGCTTCCTGGGAAGGAGTGCTTCACTGAAGACAGTTGAGATTTGGAGACACAGCAGGCATGACTGGAACACCTCTGGCCCACTTAATGCCTGTTTTGCCAGGAGACAGTACCTAAATTACAACGTGGGTCGATGGTGGCTGTCCCCAATAAAGAACCCTGGAAAAAAAAAAAAAAAACCTGTGATCTAGAGGAAGCATGCTTGCATGGCAACAAACTCTATGCAGAGACCCATCAGTGGCAGGCAGAACTGTGAGCATCCATGCCCTGAAGGCCCACTTTTAGAAAGTGGCAAGAATGGTTTCATTCCTAGATCTTGGCTCCAGGGTAAACATTCAGCTCTTCGGATGCCCTTGACAGTCCTCAGGGGACTGTCAGAGTTGTCCCGTGTTGTCTCTGAAGGCCACAGTTACTGCTACGTAAACACACGACTTAAACACGTCTTGGCTCTCACTCCCTCTCCCCAGCCTTTGTTGGGAGTTGACTTGCAGCTGAGTGCCTGGTGTGGGGAGTTTGCAGAAGTTGCCCCATCATCTCTGCGGTGTGGTTGTCATCAGAAACCTGGTCACCTCCAATCTTCTTGGAAACCCTCACAACCTAATGTTTCAAAAGGTGTCCTTGCCAGCCTGGCTCAGGTGGTTCAAACCTTTAAACCCAGCACTCGAGAGGGAGAGGCAGGCAGATTTCTGTGAATTCAAGGCCAGCCTGGGCTACAGAGTGAGTTCCAGGACAGCCAAGGCTACACTGAGAGACTTTGTCTCAAAACAACCAAACAAAAACCCCCAACAAACAAAACGTTCTTGCCTCTGCTTCCGCCCAGGGCAGAGGACACAAAAGAAAATGCCACAGAAATCTACCGTGGACTGACACTGGCCGAGAGACATCATAGAAACAGTGAATAACTATCATGGAGCTGGAGAGGCGGCTCCATGGTTATGAACACTGGCTGCTTTGCCAGAGGACCCAGATTCAAAGGCCAGCACCCACATGACAGCTCACAACTGTCTGGAACTCCAGTCCCAGGTCATCTGAGTCCCTCTTCTGACCTCCACAGGTACCAGGCACACACGTGGTGCACAGACATACAAGCAGGCAAAACATAAATAAAAACACACATAAATAAAAATAAATCTAAAAAAAAAAAACCCAAAGCTTTAAAAAAAAAATAGTACTCTTAGGGGCAGCTGGGTGAACTCTTAGAGGCTGGCCTGCCACGGATGTCATTTCTTGTTAATGGCTGTAAGCGTGCAATCCAAGAGTGATTAAAAGACTTTTCAGATAATGACTATAATTATATTCTAAGCTCTGAACGATGAAAAGCAGTAAAACAGGGTTGGGATGTGGCTCGCTCAGTGGCAGAGAGCATGCCTACTTAACCTAACATATGCTATGGCCGGGTTCCGTCCCCAGCACTAAATGATGATGATCACAACCGAGGCAATAAACAATGAGAGGAGCCCAGGCCTTCACTGGGGGCTCCTTGAACCTTGAACCTCACGCCTGGTGCAAAGCCAGTTCCCTAACTGAGAGCTGTGTCATCTGGGAACAAAAGTAACTGGCCTGCCTGTGACTCTTGACCACGTGGAGGTTAAAGGCATCTCCTGGACAGAATAATTTGTCTTAAAACAGGGGGCAGGGGTTACGGGACATTTAAACCTTTTTGGTTTCAAGTTTTCCAATTTCAGATGAAGCACACACTAACTTTGATAAGCAAACACAAAATATGGTGTGAGATTTGAACATCACCATGTCCCGCCATCCTCCCCACTCTGTCCTGAAGCCTCACCTCTCCCCATGCCCTGTCAAGTCACCTCCGACATCTCTACCCCTGCGAGGCTCTGGTGTCCATGCATGTGGGGTTAGTTTTGCTGTCCCCAGGGCTGACTGGACCACAGGGGTGTGGTGTCCTGAGTCACTCATGGCCGTTCAAGATCCCCAGGCTTCCCCACCGTCAGCAGAGTCCTGCCAGCCACAGCTCACTCACGGGAGCCTGTTCATTCATCGCGCCTGACTCTTGAGATTTCTAAATTTGGTCAGTGTACAGGGCTGTGCAGGGTGCCTGCGAGCTAAAAATACCAGGCAGGTCTGGGGCGGAGGCTGCACACAGCGCGGGTGGGGGACGGTGAGTAAAATCTCTGGGATTCAAAGTGTCCGTTCTCTCCCACAGCCTTCTCTGTCTAAATGGCATCTACACTGTGGAATGGCCAGCCATGGCTGTCCTAAGTGAGCTACAGACAATCCCTTTCCTAATGAGCAGGTATTGGTTCAGTGATTCCCAGATCTGGACTGGATCTGGACATCACCAGCTCTGAGATTTACCTTCAGTTCATTTTTTTTTCTTTTTTTTTTTTCTTTTTTTTTTTTTTTTTTTTGGTTTTTCGAGACAGGGTTTCTCTGCAGCTTTAGAGCCTGTCCTGGAACTAGCTCTTGTAGACCAGGCTGGCCTCGAACTCACAGAGATCCGCCTGCCTCTGCCTCCCGAGTGCTGGGATTAAAGGCGTGTGCCACCACCGCCCGGCTTACTTTCAGTTCATTTATTTAAAAAAAAAATCAGTAGCTTATATCTCAGCCCAGGAAACAAATGGGAAGAAAATGAGGCAGGAGGATTATGAGTTTGAGGGCAACCTGAGCTACGTATTAGCAGTTGGCAGAGTGCTTGCCTAGTATGCACAAAGTCCCAGGCTCCATCCCTATCATCGAATAAACCCAATGTCATGGCCAGGCCTGTAATCTCGGCACCTGGGAGGAAGAGCAGAGGAATCAGGGGTTCGAGGTCATCCTTGGCTGCGTAGTAAGTTTGGAGCCAGCCTGGGTGACACCAGACCCTGTTTCAAAAAAAGAAAGGAAGGATGTTTATTTTAAAAAATAAAATGGCACAACCCAAGACTGCTAGGAAAGCTGGCGTCGCCTGTTTGCAGGGACAGCAGCTGAGTGGATGATGCCCTCAACAGGGCTGTTAAACTTTGTTCTTGCTGGTGGTGACTGTGGCAGGCCAGGTGCTTTTGCAACGCTCTCCAGTGTCACCTCCCTGACCTAGAGACACAATAGTGTCCCCACCTCCCGTGAGCCTTGTCACCCTCTCGCTCTGTCCGGGGATGGGTGGGGGTGGGTGGGCTCAGGTGGAGGAGGTCAGAGGTCAACCTCATGTGTCTCCTCATGTGCTATCATTGTTTGTTCAGGTTCCTTTTAAATCGCTCACAAACTATTATATTTTTATGTCTTCTTGTTTATGAGCGTGTGTGTGTGCGTGCGTGTGTGTGCGCGTGTGTGTGAGTGTGTGTGTGCGTGTGTGTGCATGTGTGTGCGTGCGTGCGTGTGCACGTGTGTGTGTGCGTGCGTGTGTGCGTGTGTGTGCGTGTGCGTGTGTGTGCGCGCGTGCGTGTGTGCGTGTGTGTGCGCGCGTGTGTGCGCGCGCATGTGTGTGTGTGCGTGCGTGTGCGTGTGTGTGCATGTGTGCGTGCGTGTGTACGTGCGTGTGTGCGTGCGTGTGTACCATGTGTGCAGGATCCTTGGAGGGCAGAAGAGATACCCAGATACTCTAGGACTGCTGTGAGCTGCCCACCGATGTTGGTGCTGGGAACTGAACCTGAGTCCCCTGCAAGAGCAGCAAGTGCTCTTGGTTTGCCTCAGTCTCAGGGTTTTTCCATTCATACTAGGGGTCAATTCAGGTCTTTGTGCTTGCAAGCCAGTCACACTGCCGGCTTTGTTATTAGAGTTTCCATTGCCGTGAAGAGACACCATGACCACGGCAACTCTTATAAAAGAAAACATTTAATTAGGACTGGCTTACAGTTCAAAGGCTTAGTCTATTAAAGTCATGGCAGAAAGCACGGCAGCATGCAGGCCAACATGGTGCTGAAGAAATAAATTCCAGGTCCCAGTTAGAGACTCAGTCTCAAAAATAAAGTGGACACTGAAGGATGACACATGGGTTGACTTTATTATGAGTGGAAGCCCCTAGGAGTGTGATGGCACACACCTTTAATTGCAGCACTTAGGGAGGCAGAGGCAGGCCTGGCCTCCAGTTTCAGGTCAGCCAGAGCTACATAATGAGAGACCCTGTCTTTTAAAAGGGGGGAGGGCTGTAAAATTATATGAATACCAAATGTCTTTGGTATTAAAGCAAATGTCTTTTTGATTTATTAACAGTAAATGCTCATTTGCATACATATCATATATATACTTGTATACACCCAGTTATGGAAACATTTTTCAGGCAAAAAGCTGTCTTGCGCAGAAAACGATTAAGAAATCCCACTGAACAGAATGAGAAGGAGACACAGCCACTGCCAGGTGACCTGAGGGCTGTGAGGAGGGCGCATGACATGGTTCATGAGGCCCCAGACATGGAAGGAGAGCTTCTGTCTCTGCAGGATCTATAGCGGTATCAGGTAACACCCTTCGGAGCCACCCGCTGTGTTGATTCCTTCTCTATTGCCGTGACTAAACACCATGGCCAAAGTAACAAATAAAAGACAGCATTTAATTTGGGGGCTCATGTTCCAGGGGTTAGAATCCTCGGCCATCATAGAGGGGGAGAATAGCAGCGGGTAGACATGGCCAGTGCTGGAGTGGGAGGGGGGAAGGAGGGGGAGGGAGGGAGTGTGAGAAGGGAGGGAGGGAGGGAGGGAGGGAGGGGGAGGGGGAGGGAGAGGGAGAGGGAGAGGGAGAGAGAGAGAGAGAGAGCCTGATGAGAGACTGAAAATGGCATTGGCTTTTGAAACCTCAAAGTTCATACCCAGTGACACACTTCCTCCACCAGGGCCACAGTTCTACTACCCGGGGACCAAGTTCTCCAGGACAGCGGTCAGGGCACAGGGTCAGGGGAGCTGCTGAGTGGAGACAGCAAACGTCTCGAAAGGGTTCCCCGGTCTGCACAGTCACCTCTATTTCCTTTTCTCTCTTTCTCAGCTCTCTCAGTGACCTGCCCTTCCTGGCCCCTGGAGGGAGCTCCCAGCCAGTAAAAGATGCCTGATAAAGGCTCTGTGTGTCAGTCCTCAGAATCTACAGGCTGCCCTGACTGGAAAGCTTGGATAGGCGTTAGGATTCCCCAGAGGTTAAAGAAAAACTCTCTCCCTTCCTCCCTCCCTTCTCCCTTCCTCCCTCCTTCCTCCTTTCCTCTCTCTCTTCCCTTTCTCTCTCTCTTCCCTCTCTCCCCCCCCCGTGTGTGTGTGTGTGAGTGTGTGTGTGTGTGTGTGTGTGTGAGTGCACGCACGCGCACGCGCGCATGCACACAGGTCAGAAGAAAATGGGTTCTCTTCTTTTTTTTCTTCCCTTGAGTCAGAGTCACACTATGTAGCTCTAGCTGTCCCAAACAGCTAGACCTCGAACTCATAGAGGTCCGCCTGCCTCTACCTCCCCTGCACTGGGATTAAAGGTGTGTGCCTCTTCTTACACCAGGTGGAACCCAGGGATAGAACTCAGGTCATTAGTCTTGGCACCAAGGGCCTTGACCTGCTGAACCATCTCGCCAGCCCATGTTTTTGGTTTTCTTAAAAGGGGCCTCATGTAGTTCAGGCTGGCCTCAAACTTTCTACGTAGCCAAGGTTACCCTTGAACTCCCAATCTTCCTTCCTCCATCTCCTGAGTACTGGGATGACAGGTGAGCATGAACACTACTCAGGGACCTTTAGAGAATCCCAGTAGCCAGCTGTTCCTGGACCAGCTACTCTAGAAGGTGGGGTGGTGCCTAGCTCAGGACTAACAGAACTCCCAAGAGGAGGCGGTGGGGGGAGAGGGAGAGAAAATGAGAGAAAGAGGGAGGGAGGGAGAGAGGAAGTGAGAGAGGGAGGCAAGAGAGAGAGGGATGTAGTCATACAGACAGACTGACACCAGGCTATGAGCCCACCTCCGCTCCACAGAGGAAGACAGGCCAACCCAGAGATTGCAAAACCATCAATGAAACTCAGTGGTGGCCGCACACATCCTCTTCCTGTAGACTGCTAGACCTTCCCAGGGGCTTTCGGCACTCAGGGCAGACCGTTCGGGAACAAGCAGGGCTTCCTCAACCGCTGTGGGGGACATACAGCACCCTTCTTCAGACCCTAGACTCTCAGCTTCACTGAGCTAAGGGACACATCTGAGACCCTCTGGGGCTCTTGGGGTGGCCTCATTCCTTTCTGTTCTTCGTCTGAAAGCTGTAGGACTGATGCTTAGGTTCCATCGCTCGTGTTGAGCATCGTCCATTGCAGCCAATGAACGCGACAAACGCAGGCAGGACAGAGACGGTGTAAGTGCCATTCGCAGGAGCATGGGAGTAGGACACAGAGCTAGCCCTCAGTCCAGCCCAGTCTCCTGGCAGAAACAGGACCTAAAGTGTACACAGAGAGTCTGGTGGACAAACGGTGCATGTGCTTCAGGGGAAAATAAGAGGTGACTGAGCCGGGCTCGGTGGTGCATTTCTTAAATCCCAGCACTCGGGAGGCAGAGGCAGGCAGATCTCAGTGAGTTTGAGGTCAGCCTGGTCTACAGAGCAAGTTCCAGAATAGCCAGAACCACACAAAGAAATCCTGTCTTGAACAACAAAAACAAAATAGAATAGGTGACTATAGAAAAGATAAAATCAGGAGATGGAGGGGGGGAGGGGAGAACCCAGCAGATGCAGAGGCCCTGAAGTGTGCATTGGAATGGGTGGGATGCTCACCGTACCACAGTGCCCTGAAGTCAAGGGTGGGTGATGGGCGGCCTCACAAATAATGGGGCTCATGGGGCTAAGTAACTCCCGGTGTCCAGGAGATTGCAATCTGGAACAGGACCAAAGCCCAGGCTGTGCTGACTTCATCTCATCCCCTCTAGGGCAGCCAGGTCCATTCACGGGTTATGGTACTCACATAGAGCACTGGCTTCCCATGGGAAGTGGGGGGTCAGAGCCACTGGCTGGGAAGAAGGGACTAGGGGCCTGGTTACACCACCAGGCTTTCCCAGCAGGCAACTGGGCTCTACTGTCCAGTCACACCTGGCCCAGAGCCTCCCACAGGCACAGGTCATTTTCAGGAGTGGGATGTGTGCGGGTTCTTCCCTGCTGCCACAAAATCTGATGGTTGACTTTAGTGGGAACCTGAGGTGTCCCCTCTCACCCCTCCTGGAATCCCTCTGGTGATAGACAGAGGGCCTGGGAGATGGGCGGCCACAGCCAGGTTCCACAGGCCAGTCCTGTCCACTGGACCTCATGGCCAGCCCTGGCCACTGACTGTGAAAATAAAGGAAACTAAGGTCAAATGCAAGTCCTTGTCACAGCACCAGCTCCCTGCTGGACCTCCCTGTGTCCCCACTCCCCCGCAGGACAGAGTCCAAGGATGCCAGGACTGCCCGCACTGGGCACCGTCAGCAGCAACTGCCCTCCAGTTGACAGCAGGGAGAAGGAGTCAGAGAGAAGGAGAAAGGAAGACAGAAAGAGATTCAAGAAAGGAGAGCGGAGAAACAGGAAGAGTGGGAGCATGGGGCGGTTGGGGCAGACTGGCATGGATCTCACCATTACAGAGCGATATTTCAAAGGACCTGAAAAGTGAGTGTCTCAGAGCTGGGGTGTGGCTTGCTTCTGCAGTGCTTGCCTGGCCTGCACAAGGTCCTGGGTTCTATCCACAGTACAGTGTTAACGTGTGTAATGGGTACACCAGGAGGAGGAGTTCAAGGTCACCCCTGGCTACGTCAGAAGTTGTAGGACAGCTTAGGACACAGGACACTTCTCTCTCTTCTGTCTTGTTTTTAAGGGGAGATGTTTTTTTGGTGGGAAGATAAGGAAGAGGAGAAGGGGACAGGGCTCTGCCCAGCCCTTCACAATGTCTCCTAATGGAATCTGCTCTGCTGCCTGGGAGGGAGACCACCAGCCTGATCCACAGATAGAGAAAATGAGACTCTCTGGTAAGAAGAGAACCATGACTCAGCATGCAGCACTATGACCCTGCCCTCTCTGGTAGGCAAAGTCAAGGGGCATCAAGAATCAGGTGAGGCTGCCATGCACAACTCAGGCTTGTGCCTGTCTATACACTGCGGGATCCTGGGTAGCCCAGAGCAGGGAGCATGCTACTATGTGGGAATCTACCCCTCCCTTAAAAATGGACAATGAGAGCCGGGTGGTGGAGGTGCACGCCTTTAATCCCAGCATTCAGGAGGCAGAGGCAGGCGGATATCTGTGGATTCAAGGCCAGTTTGACCAAAAGAAAGTTCCAGGACAGCAGGAGTTACACAGAGAAACCTTGTCTGGAAAGAGAGAGAGAGAGAGAGAGAGAGAGAGAGAGAGAGAGAGAGAGAGAGAGAGAAGAAAAGAAAGGGAGGAAGAGAAAAGAAAGGGAGGAAGGGAAGGAGGAAAAGAAGAGAGAGAAAAAGGGAGGGAGGGAGGGAGGGAGGGAGGGAGGGAGGGAGGGAGGGAGGGAGGGAGGGAGGAGAATGAGGCAGAGACTGAGGAGATGCAAGGATGGCCTATTTGGCACTCAGTCTCAAACCTCTTTATCCTATATGTGAGACACCTGGCCACCTGGAACCACATATCACTGCCATGACATTCCCCCCCAAACCACTGACCCCTGGCAGAGGTAAAGTCATCCAGGGCCACGACTGAATTGCTCGACCCTTGGGACCAAGCCAATGGCTACACTGAGTCAGGGAGCCTGATGATGGACCAAGGCTGGGCCTGGGAACTGCTTTGACACATTCTGGTCCCTGCTACTCTAACAGGAATGGCTAGATCCTGTGCTAGCAGGAATGTCATGCTTGCTGAAAACCCCTTCTGTAGCTCCTGGCAGCCTCAGTCTCCCCTGCACTGACTGCTCTGGGCTTCTCTTTGCCTCCCTTAGGACAGTCTCCCTGCGACTGCCCAAGATGCAGGGCAGCCAGGAGCCTTCTATTCTTGTAGAATTCTGACAGCAAGACCTGAGGAACCAGAAGAGCCCTGGAATCCTTCAGCAGCTAGCCAGAGGCCTGGGGAAGATGGGACCAAAGGATTTTGAAAAGCCCCAGGAATGTCCTTGCTGGCAGCTGAATGGGAACAGTCAGGGCAGCCTGGGCAGCTATAAATAGCTCATCCCATGCAGGTGATGGGCAGGGCAGGCAGCCTTAAAAGAGGAAGCAACTCCTCCCAGCCTCCTCTACCAATGGGTTGTCCTCCTCCAGAGCCCAGAGCCCATTTCCCTGATATTTGCCTGGCTGTTGCTGGAGTCTTAGTCAAAGTACATGCAAAGCCAAGTTCTATACCTGGATTAACCCTTGGCATGGCCCTAAAGAATCCTGTCCAAATAGAGCAGCTCAGGAGAGAGGGCTGCTGTCCTTCCCTCTCTTGGAAGTATATGACTCCTGTCCTTCCCTCTCTTGGAAGTATATGACTCTCCTACCATCTGCAGGCAATGTTAGGGACTGGTCCTAAGTGATAGAAGTGTGGTGTTTGCTTGTTTTTGTTAATTTTTTGTGTTTTGAGATGGGGCTTCTCTGTGTAACCCTGACTATCCTGGAACTTGATTTGTAGACCACGCTGGCCTCGAGCTCAGAGATCTACCTGCCTCTGCCTCATGAGTGCTGGGATTAAAGGTGTCCGCTACCACTGCCCAGTTGAGAACCCAGGTCTTATACCAGCTGTCAGTGCCAAGCCAGTGTTAAACATCTAGATGTCTGTCCATGGTGACAAGAACATTGTGTGTGGGGTAGAGCTTGAAGGAGGGCCGTTCCAGAACATTCTTACCAGTATGTTTGGCATAGCCTCGATCAAACATTCACCAGCAGAGTCTGCATGAGAACCAGTAGGCATGAGGAATGGAAGGAACGGGACTTCACAGTTTGCATGACCACAGAATGTTCCATGAGCTTCCGCACACAAGCATCTGAAGTCATGAACCAAAAGAGGTTCATGGTTGCCCTTGAGTGGGTGGTGAGGAGCTTGGTGCAATGGCTTCTGGGATCCTGGTTTGTCTCTGTCTTTCAGTTTGGGCCTTGGCTACCTGGGCATGCTCACTGGCACTAAGTATTGCACACTTCTCTGAACGTCTGTTTTGCACTTCAATAGACTGGGTGTGAAGCCATACGGTAAGGGCGCTTGCTGCCAAGCCTGATGACCCAGGTTTGACTTCAGAATACACAAAGTAGGAGAGAATAAATTTCCCCAGCTTCCCCAACACTGTCTTTAACATCGCCTCTGACCTCCACATGTGTGGCTGTGCACATGCACACTGAGGTGTGCATATACTCCCATACATTCACTTGAATATACAATACACAGGCAGACAGACAGACAGACACACACACACACACACACACACAAACACACACACACCAGAAAAAAAGAGAGAATAAAAAGAGAGAATAAATGTAGCAAAAAAATAATTTTAAAGCAATCAGGCAGGGGATGGAGGAGTGTGTCCAAGAAGCAGGTTATAGACTGTAAGTAACACAGGGACCACCTAGTTAAACTTGAATTTAACGAAACTGTTGGGCTAGGCACGTGGCTCAGTTGGTTCATGCTTGCCTAGCATACATCAAGCTTTTGGTTAGATCTTGAGCCCTACATGAAACCAGGAGTGGTGGCACACACCTATAGTCCCAGCTCGCTGGATCAGGAGTTCAAAGCCAGCCTCAGTTACACAGTGAGTGTACGGCCATTCTGGGCTAACATGAGACCTTGTTGCAGAAAAAAGAAAAGAAAAGAAAAGAAAAGAAAAGAAAAAAAAGAAAAAAATTATTTTAGATAAATGTTGAAATTTATTTCCTAGTGGAAGCATATCCCAAATATTGCTGGGGTTACCAAGTGTCCCCTGGGGAACAAAACCAGCCACTAGTAGCCACCACTGGGTTGTCAAAAGGATTGAAAGAAATTCCTGTGTGAACTCAAAGATGTCAATGCTGAGTGCTCCCTGAGAGCACTCAAGGCTCAGAGTGTGAGCCCTGACGGGTGCTGAGACCTGGGCATAGAAACTAGTCTCAGACTTGGCTGCTCCTGCGGAGGTGCAGCGGCCACTGTATGTGTGGTTTGTCCTGTAGGCCGAGAAGCAATGCCCCGTGGTCCCCTCTTTGCTTGCTGAGCTCCAGGGGCAGGTGTGTGATGTCTGTCCTATCTGTCACCTTTCCTGCACACCTGGGAGCTGGAGAGAGCAGCATATACCTTAGGTTTGCAAGTCAAATCACTGAACTTCCAACCCAGAGCAGCCATCTGTTCTGGGAGACAGCAGTCTGCGGGAGGCGGGCTGTGGGCATGGCAGGACCGGGCTGCATTGACCAACGCTGTCTTTAGCATCTGCTGGTTTGTGCTCAGGAACGTTTGAGATTTTCACTTCAGTGTTTTATTTATTTATTTGCTTTGTTCTGGTTTGTAAAGACAAGATCTTACTAGACAGTCCAAAGTGACCTTGAACTCAAAATAATCCTCCCTCCTCAGTCTCACAAGTGTGTGGTTACAGCCTGTACCACCACACCCCACCATTACTATTACTATCACTATTTCTATTATTATTATTTTATTCTTAAGTGTTGAGTCAGGTTTCTCCTTCTACTCTGGGTTGTCAGGGGGATCAAACGAACTCGGGTACAATCAATTTTTACCTACCAATTGGCAAGTCATCTTGCCAAGCTGCTATTTGCTCTGTCTTTTTATTCAAATAGTGTTTACCTTGCGCTATAGCAACTGAGGGAATAACCTCACATGAGGGAATGACCTCCCCCTCCCCCAGTTCCTCCCTATGGATTTAAGAATGGCTGTATGGCCTGATGTAACAGACCCTGCCTCAGAAAAACACTGTCCTGCATGGAAACTCCACTCTCACCTGGGGATGTTTCTCGGTTGGTAGAGTGTTTGCCCCGCACCCATAAAACCCTAGGTTTGCTCCCCAGCACCACACAAACCAGCCATGGTAGCACAACGTAATCCAAGCGCTCGGAAGTAATGCAGGAGGATTTGAAGTTCAAGATCATCTTCAGTTACTATAAGACCTTGTCTGGGTGGGAGGGCAGGGATGACCCGATTGTGTTGGTTCTGGTAGGGTGTGCAGGAGGACAGCCAAGGCTTTGACCTCAGAATCATTCATAAGTGGGACATTTGGATCACCTCCCCACCCCCTGCAAGGCTCAGGGAACATCCAGGAACCGGGGATGGAAAGATAATCCATAGACAGAGATCAGGAAGGATGAGGACGACACTGTCTTCTGAAGGTGACAGGACCGCTGACTGAACTCACAGCAGCTGTGGACACCTGCCCAAGATCAAGGGGTACCTTAGATTGCCAAGCTCAGGGGAAGACTGGCAGAGGCAGCGAGGCTCCAGACCAGTGTTCTGAGGCAGGGGGAGAATTCACAACTAGAGCTCAGTGTGTGCAAAGTAGAGTCTAAAATCCCCTCTCATAGCGACCCAGGTGGGCACCTATGAGTGTCAATGACCCTGGCTAGAGGCAGTGTCCCCATGTGTCACACCCAAGGTAAATGAAGGGAGCATTCCGAACACAATGTAGTCACAACTGACGCTGTACAATATTTGAAGGGGAGAACATGAGCTTCCAAGGGACATGCACCTCTGGGTGACCTTCCTACAAGAGCCTCAGAAGGAAGTTCCAAGTACAAGTCTGGCTGCAGGCTCAGGGGAGACAGCTTCAGTGGTGGATGACTGAGGGGGAGTCAGCTTTGATATAGTCTTCAGAAGCTGGGAGTCGGGCCTCTCCTGGGATGGCTCTGCAAATGAATCTGCACCAGACAGCTGCAGATTCTTCCAGGATGAGTAGAGCCACCAAACCTCCCCAAAGGGAGCCTTAGGAGGTGGCCCCTTTTATAGTCAGTCTCCTACATTGGCACAGGCTTGTTTGTTTGGAGAAACAGCTCCAGGGCCCCAACACTGGTGTCTCCACACCATCAGTACCCCCTCATTGACTCTTCCCAGCACCCAATGCAGCCAGCCACAACATCGTCCCCTCCCTTTGCAGTGAGCACAGTGAGGCCCAGGGAGGTGGGACAGGTGGCAGCTGGCTCAATATCAGTGGTCGGCATACAGAGGGAATTCATATGCAAGTCTGTCACCCACCAGGTGGTTGCTAACCTGCCCTCTTCCCTCTCAGCCGAAGCCCCACACACCTCATGATTCCTCCCTCCTGTGAGAGAGGATGTTGTCTCCAAGGAAGCACCCAGACTGAAAGCTCAGGACAGCACACCCATGCCAACTCTGTGTCTTTCTACACGGCCCTGGAGTGGAAGAAGCATCTAGCAGGTCAGACCACAGTGTGTGGCTCATGGGTGTGACCAGAGTGGATTTCAACAAGAAATCGGTTAAGCCAGAGTGCAGATGTCACAAAAGCTTCCTCAAAAGCCATGTAGCAATGAAGGCCGAACTGGGGTGTGGTACCCCCCCCCAAGACAGGATCCTGAGAAGCATTGGGGACATTAAAACAGACATGTTAGCATACACCTGTGCTCAGTTTTATCTCCACAAGCGAGCATCATCTAGAAGGGAGCCTCAATTGAGAAAATGCCTCCTTAAGATCCAGCTGTAGGTATTTCTTAATTAGTGATTGACAGGAAGGGCCCAGCCAGTTGTGGTCAATGTCATCCGTGGGGTGTTGAATCTCTTATAGAAGAGCAGGCTGAACAAGCTGTGGGGAAGCAAGCCAGTAAGCAGCACCCTTCCATGGCCTCTGCATCAGCTCCTTCCTCCAGGTTCCTGCCCTGTTTGAGTTCCTATCCCAACTTCCTTAACTGTGATGTGGAAGCAGAAGCCGAATAGAGCCTTTCTTTCCCAGCTTACGTTTTGGTCATGGTGTTGCCTCACAGTAACCCTAACTAATACAACTGAAAATCACTTGGAAGATGGAAGCAGGAGGACCAGGAGTTCAAAGTCATCCTTGGGTACATAGCAAGTTTGAGGTCAGCCTGAGCCACAACGAAGCCTGTCCAAAGGGGAAAAAAAAATCAGTGGAGCTGGTAAAGCCACTTTCCACCAAGTCTGATGGCCTGAAATCCAACTCTCACAAGTTGTCCTCTGACCTCTCCATGTGCCCTGTGACAATCGTGTACACAGATGTGCACATTTAATTCAGGTTTAAAATGACATCATGTGAAGCTGGAACCTCTCTTTTCCCTGCTTCTTTCCAAATCCCACAGCCTTCTAGGACCCACAAAAAGCATCAGACAGACCCAAGCTGTAGAGTACATCACAACTTCCTGAGCCGTGCTCCCCAGAATGCTAAAGATCACTGAGCTGTGCTCCCCAGAATGCACAAGATCATTACAAGCGAAGGACGATGGAGAAGCCATCACAGACTCAGGAGCCTGAGGAGTCATGGTGGCCATGGGATGTATAGTCTCAGATGGGACCCTGTGATAGTTACCTCCTGGTTTTTTCAACACAATGCCTGACACAGGTGACTTAGGGGAAGGAAGGGCTTGTTGCGGCTCACAGTTCGAGGGTCCAGTCCATCACGGTGGGGAGGGCAGAGCAGCAGGAGTGTGAGGCAGCTGGTCACGTAGCATCCACAGTCAGGAAGCAGGGAGAGATGGCTGCTGGTGTGCGCTCCCTGCCTCCTTTTTATTCGGTTGGGAACCCCAGCCCACAGAATGGTGCTGCCTGCATTTAGGGTGGGTCTATCCCACCTCAGTTAAAACAATCTAGTCGCTCCCTCCCAGGCAGGCCCAGAGCTTTCTCTCTTACGTGATTCAAGATCCTCGAGTGACCATCAACATTAACCATCACAGACCCTACAGGACTTCATGGGGACCAGTTCTCTGTGTCAACCCTGGTACTCCATCTCTTTTGTCTTTAAATTTCTGTTACTCTTTGTTGTGTGTGTGATGTGCAGGTGGGCACTCAAGTACCGTGAAACACATGTTGAGGTCAGGACAGCTTATGGGTGTCAGCTCTCTCTTTCCACCATGTGAGTCCTGAGGACCAAACTCAGGTTGTCAGACTACAGACAAGTGCCCTCATCCACTGAGCCATCTTTCTGGCCCTGGAACTCCACATCCATTCATGAGCTCACAGTGACTTCTCGGCTGGGACAAGTCACATAGGATGGTAACACTGGGGGGGTGTTCACCAGACCCAGGGAGAGGTTCTTGGCACTTTCCTTGGCTGGTGCTGAAACTTTCAAAGTTCAAGGACCAACCGGAGCAACACACACACACACACACACACACACACACACACAGAGAGAGAGAGAGAGAGAGAGAGAGAGAGAGAGAGAGAGAGAGAAGAGGTTGGCCAGTGAAGGCTTCGATGCCCTCAGTGGCATCCACCAGTTTCTGAAACAGGGCTCAAAAGCCTTCCTTCCTCATACCAAGTCAACAACCCCACCCCAGTGCTCCCAGGCTCTACCACAACAAGGAGACCAGAGCAGAGATCAATGAGGAGAACACCTGTGGGTGAGCACAGCCTCAGGAGATTGCGGGAGAGGTTGGCAGACCCTGTTCTCCGGAGGTCAGGTGCAGCCTGGGAATCTGCCAGAACAAGCCCTGGGTGGCCCAGGCAGCTGTTCTTTGAGCCTCCTCTATAGGACACGTGAACTCTGGCTGGACAGCCTTGTCTCTTAAAGTGCCAAAATAGTGTCTCCCGTGCTACCTGGCAGCTGGCAAGGAAAGCAGTTCCTGGGAGTGGATGGCTACATGGTCCAGGAACACCGGGATGTCTCCAGAGGACAGGGATAGGTCAGGAAGAACCTCCCACAAGCAGGCCCTTTAGCAAGGCTCCTGTGCCTCCAGCTTTATCCATGTACCTCATAGGCCTCTTCTTCTTGTAGCCTGGAAGTGACTTTAGAAAGCTGCCTGAGAACCCAGCCTGGCCATAGCAGCCCCCGGAGATCCTGTGCTAGCCTGGATGATGAACATGTGCCAAGGCCTGACCAGTCCCAGCGCTAACCACAAGCGGACTCATGGGGGTCCAATGTCCCCATGATCTTGGGACTTATGCTTTCTCAGACACAAAGCAAGCATGCAGGGCTTGTGGTTGAGGGATCAGGTGTAGACACAACATGGAGGAATCTTCACCAAGGTGGGACTGCTGTGGTGAGAACCCAACTCTGTAGCCGGGGTACTGGCATTTGCCTATTGGTGCATGAACCTCCCACCTGGGCTCTCCATCTATACAACAGAATCACTGCTGTCATCCAAGCCGCTGTGATGAGGCCCCGAGTGTGAACCACACAATGTGTGGCTGTCTGGGCTGTCTTTCTTGTCGCCATTACAAGACAAGTTGAAGAGGAGCGGTTTGTTTAGGTTTCTGGTTTCAGCAAGTTTAGTCCATGGAGCCTGGACATTGTGAGGCAGAAGCTTGTGGCAGAGGTGGCTCTTGATCTTGAGACAGACAGGAAGCCAAGAGAGGGAGGAAGGGGACAGTCCAGAGACTCATGGAAGACAGGATATGGGGGGAGTCCATACCTCCAAGTAACCTATTTCCTCTCGCCAGGTCCCACCTAAGTTTCCAGAACCTCCCAAGATAGTGTCACCAAGTGTTTCCCTGGTGATCATGCCCTCAGGTGACATTTCAGATTCGATGAGAGTCCCAAAGTGGCTCACAGGAAGAAGAGAGTGAATGAGCTATCCCAGGAACACTGCCTCACAGGGACACCTGCTGGCAGAGGCAGGGGCTCCTGGATGCCTGTAGGGTACTCTGGGCTCTTCCCTGACAGGGTTTGGGGGTCAAACTTGGTGCCAGGACCACTGCGTGGCTTTCAGGGTGGGAAACAAAACTGGGGGACTTCACTCGAGAATTCACAATATTGTAGTCAGAGCAGCCACCCAGAGCCTCTTCAGAGGACAAGAATGCCCCGATCACAGGCCTACCCCTTCAGAATGGGATCTCCCCTGCAGACGCCTTCATCAGCAGCCTGGCTCTCAGGACAACTTTATCTAGAGGTCAGAGTGGCCCACAGCAGTGTGGAAAGAGGGGGGGACAGAAGGGGGAGGGACCTCTGGGAACTGTCAAGTTGTCATCAGGCAGCTACTGGAGATAAAATCATAGCCAGCAGCCGGCCAACTGCCTGGTGCTCACTGTGAGACCCCATAGCACTTGTCTGTTTCCGGTGGCCCAGGAAGAGAGTGGGCCTATAGTCAGGGGCACCTGGACCGCCAGTGAGTTGTCCGCATCATTCACTCACCCAGCTGTGCTTCGGGGCGAAGCCAAGAACAGGGTGGGCACTGGAGGTTTGGGAGATGGTCCTAAGGTCACCCTGGGATGAGTCCCTCAGGCCAGAGTAAAGGGAGTCTGTCATATAACGAGAGGGCAGAATGTGGGGTGGCAGGAGGATCAGGGAGCAGCAAGCCAGAGCCAACAACTTCTCACCTCATGTCTGAACTTCCTGAGGTGGCTTATTTGCATAGTGCCCAGACTGTGGGGTGACTACAGACAGGCGGGCCCGCTGGTCACCTGCATTTCACATCATGCAAAAACTCTAAACAGTCACTGTGACCAGCCAGGGGCCATATCCACACTGCTCCACCTAGGCTCACAGCTAGGCTTGGTCTGTGACGTGCTACCTAAGTGTCTATGTATCTATGGCGGAGGAGCCTGGGGGTCTGACAGGAACCTTCTCCCTGGGCTCAAGCAGCTGATAAACGGCAACAGTCGCCATGGAATCCAGGTTCGGGTCCCTCGGGTCACTTAGTCTTGAGAGCTTTGAGTAAGTCAGGTTCTCTCCCTGCCAACGCCAGTAAGGCTCATGACCTGGACTGCAGCCCTGATGGCTGGTGGGGACATGGGGCACAGACCCCACAGAGGCACCTGGGTGACACAGACCCAAAGACACAGTAGAACACACTGACTTGCTTTTCTACAACAACGGAGATTCCGTCTCTCAAATGGGAAGGCAGGTTCAGCCCCGACTCCTTTATGTGGAAACAGAATCTTGCAGGGCGGTTGGTGGCACACGCCTTAAATATCAGCACTGGGGAAGCAGAGGCAGGTGGATCTCTGTGAGTTCAAGGCCAGCGTAGTCTACAGAGCAAGTTCCAGGACAGGCTCCAAAGCTATGCAAGAAACCCTGTCTCAAAAAACAAAAACAAAAGCAAACAAACCAAAAAGAAAGAAAGGAAGGAAGGAAGGAAGGAAGAAAGGAAGAAAGAAAGAAAGGATCTTTGTGGGTGCCATTAAGGTAACTAAATCTGATGCTGGTGTGGAGAGAGAAATGGGTTGTCTGAGACACAGAGACACAGGAGAAACCTACTAACCACTGAGTGGAAGACATGCTGCCACAAGCCATAGGATGCCCAGGGCACCAGCAGCCAGCACAGCTAGAAAGACTGTCCCTGGGCCAGATTTCCTTTGCCGCCTCAGAAGGAGCCAGCCCTGTTCACACCTCAGTTGCAGATTTTAGTTTCTGTTGCTTTAAGCTACATGCTGGTGCTTCATCAGGAACAGAATCTCCACTCCTTCCCTTCACTCCCAGACCACTGCCTTGCTCCGCAGCCAGCTTTCCACCTTAACAGTGAGACAATGAACAAGACTAGCCACACCAAAGCTGGACTGGCTCCTCACGATGAAACCAGAACCCAAGAGAACAGCGCTCAGTGCTGGAGGCTTACACAGCGGCTGTGGGGAATGTGGACAGTGGGTATGGACATCAGTCAGGTCAGGTTTCGTGCAGTTCCCCCCTTGCCCCCGGCAGAGGGATTAGTATCCCTGGTACCTAGCCCCTACCTCTGAGTCACATGGGGTGACCAGGATCCTCCACAGAAACTGACACTCTCGTGAGGACACCTGCCCAGGAAGGACTTGTTACTTGCAGTGGCCACTTAATTCACATCACGCACCCATGCTAAAGGCTGTCCACTGTGCTGGCCTCTTGGCCACACAGCCATCACCCCCCATAGAGGCCAAGGCACATCAGAGCCCCAGGCTGCAGTTATCCTGGCAGGACTGTAAGCATTCTAAAGAGACCCAGTCCCTCCCTGGGCTTTCAGACTTGAAACAGTGCATCTCAAGAAACTGGGATTGCTCCAGGAATCTCATGCTGGAGAAAAGAAAGGCCAAAGCGTGTGGCCAACCAGGAGGGAAACTTGTCTCCCAGGAAGATTCTGGACAGCTTGGCAGGCCACCCTGCAGGAGACAGCGAAGCCCGTCAGCGATGGGTCAGTGACAGGCAGGACAGGCATCTTTAGCTAAGCAGACCTCCTGCCCTCTATTGAAACCTAACCCTCATGTCAGGACCTTGGAATTGAACTTGGTGTGTGTGAGGTATCCACTAGACCTCTTCATGTGTTCCTCTTCCCAGTATGACCATGCTGAATAACACTCCTCTCCCTGCTTTTTGCTGGTTGTTTCTTTAATTGGTGTTTTGAGAATGAACGGGCTAGCCTGGTTTAGTCAGTGTTGCCAGGATCCAGACTCTGACTCCAGTAACTCCAGTAAGAAATCCTGCCCCTCTCTCCTGGCTTCCACCTGCTTCTGTGACCACGTCCAAGCCCTCCTGTCCATCCCAAGTCCCTTGCTTGAGGCTGGCTTTCTGCTCCCCATCGCTCTTAGAGTCTCAGTGGAAATACACCCCAGCCTCCACTCCTTCTGATTCATCCCTGCTCATGGGCAAAGTCAGTCCAGAATGTCGGCAGAACACACACACACACACATACACACACACACACACACACACACACACACGTTATTGGCCACTGCTAAGAAGACCAGCTGCGAGGTTTAAAAATAGTACCCACAGGCTGCCGAAGATGCCCAGGTCCCTGGCTCAGAGAACCCCACACCAAGGAGGGGTCATCGGAGAGCAGCTGCTGTCATGTGCTCAGAGTCCTCTGGTGGGGCAAAGGACTCCTGGCCTGTATGGGGCTGAGTGGCAGCTGGTGGGTCACACAGAGCCAGGACCCTGGATACACAAGGAGGCCCAGGCCCCCTCGCCACTTCCCTGGCTCCTATCCGCTCTGACCTCCCCTCCAAACCTTCTCCCATTTGTTACCTATCATCAAAAGGCTGTGTGGACACTGTAGAGCGCTGTCCTCACGAGCTGTGACCTCACGCTAGTGATCTCACCCCTGGAGCCTCAGTTTCAGCATCCGTCAGGTCCCCTCCCCTGTGTTCCCCACATGAATGGGGCAACCGGAAACTGGGGCACCAGCACCTGTCCTTTCTTCTGCTAGGTTTAAGCTCCGGGTTAACCAGGCATCTGCGGCAGCCTAGTTCTCTCTCCCCTCCCCCCACAAGCCACTGGAAAGCCTGTCTGTGGACCTCTGACTCTCAGATTCCCCAGGGGCCCCGGATTCCAAGGGAAGGACAAGCGCTGGTCTCACTTCCCCCAAGGAACCTCAGGATGTGGTTCTAGGCGGAGGCACATCTCTCCACTATGTATAGTAAGTGCACCTTAAATAGAGGAGTTCCTGCTTCCTCACAGGCACAGAGGGACACAGACTTACCTCAGAATTCCATCTCCTCCTCCTGTCCCAGAACCAGGGATAATTCATGGGACACAGACCTCTGAGACTATAAGGAAGGTCTCCACTCCTGGTTGACTTGAGCACTCCTCAGAGCGCCCAGCTGCTGCTGTCTGTCTCTCTGTCCACAACATTAATAGTTCTTCAAGTGAATCTCTTAAGCGAAAGGACGGTATCTTCCCTGCTGAATTCTACACCTGAGATGTCTCAGCTTAAAACTTTAATTTGTGAGTATGTGCGTGTGTGCACACATGCATGAGCCTTAATAAAATTCATGTGTACCACATGCGTGAAGGAGCCCAAAGAGGCCAAAAGAGGGTATCAGATCCCGGGGAACTGGAGTTACATACAGTGTAAATGGTTGGTCATATGGGTGCTGGGAACTGAACCCTGGTCCTCTGCAGAAGCAGCAAGTGTTCTTCAGCGGTGAGCCGTCTCTTCAGCCCCTTTTACATCATCTTTGACTGTGGTTTGCTGTTTCTGGAGCTTTTAGAAAACTTTTAGATAGTCTTGTGTAGCCCAGGCTGGCCTTGAAGTCGTTGGATTGCAGAGGATGACTTTGAACTTCTGAACCTCCTGCCTCCACCTCCTGAGGTTGGGATTACTGATGTGTGCCACTACAACAGGTTTTATGTGGTACTAGGGGTCTGTCTTAGGGTTTCTATTCCTGTGAAGAGACACCATGACCAGGGCAACTCTTTTTTTGTTTGTTTGTTTGTTGCTGTTCCTGTTTCAAGACAGGGTTTCTCAGTAGCTATGGAGCTATTCATGGAGCTCGCTTTGTAGACCAGGCTGGCCTTGAACACCTGCCTCTGCCTACCAAGTGCTGGGATTAAAGGCACGCACCATCACCACCCGGCAACCACAGCAATTCTTATAAAGGAAGACATTTAATTGAGGTGGCAGCTTACAGGTTCAGAGGCTCAATCCATTATCATCACGGTGGGGAGCGGGGAACATGGCCGTGCACAGGCAGAAGTGGTGTAGGGAGAATGGCGGTGCGCAGGCAGACCTGGTGCTGGAGAAGGAGCTGCTGCTACGTGTCATATGCAGGCAACAGGAAGTAGACTGACCATCACACTGAGCCTGAGCGAGAAGCTTGAGAGAAAGAGACCTCAGAAGCCACCCCCACAGTGGTACACTTCCTTCAGCAAGGCCACGCCTCCTAAGAGGCCACTCCTTTGGGAGCCATCTTCTTTCAAACCACCTAACACAGAGCCTTGTGCACGCCAGGCAAGCCTTTTGCACTCCAGGCGAGCATGTTACCATTGAAGCCACATCTGCCACATCTGCAGCCATTTCCTTGCTTCCTTAAAAAGCATGGGAGAGAAGGAAGCCCCCCCATACTGCTCTGCCCCCTGCTTCTGTCCCTCTCTCTGCTCCCTCAGCAACCCCCTCACCCCAGCTAAGGGCAAATGGTGGAGATATAGCCAGTGCCTGTGCTCCAGGTGCCCCTGCTCACAGCCCAGCTAACTGAAGAACCCTGGTCTGACACACCATCTGCCCTCCCACCCAGACTCACCCCATGGGGAATGTCTGATGCATGGCCACGTGTTAGCGCCTAGAACAGTGTGCACACACGTCAGCAGGACACAGAAGGTGCATGGCAAATACAACTGAAAGAGCCAGTGGTAATTTTTCCCTTTTGACAGACATTAAACCGAGGCTACTTGGAGAGGATCAGAGTCCAACTCTTGGATCTAGAGGGAACCCAAGTTTCGGGCTAAAAGATCCCACCCAAGGTTGCAAAGGCGAAGCCTGAACCAAGTTTCACGGGGAAATGGCACCACACTTGCTTCCTCCTATATCTTCTGGCTAGCTTTCACAGCCAGCAGCCTTCCAGGTCAAAGGCTGGATCATGTGATGTGTAGTCCCATATAACACATACAACCTCTCTGAGCCTTGGTCTCCACATCTATAGCACAGAAAACAGAGCTGTTTGTACCTGGGCACAGGTGCCCCCGATCATGCAATCCCTCCCCCGACCTCCCCACACCATAGCTCCCAGCAGCAGCTCTGCTCAAGGCCTTCAGTTAAATACATCTGCTCTGACTCATTAACTGAAAGAACAAGTTCATTTGCGAGCGCGGAAGTGCGTTCGAGGCACTGGGGTGCACAGTCTTGGGAGCCCCATTTGTCCTCTCCTCTTTAAAGGGTGCTGGGAAGATGGCAGACTCTGGCCAGACACTTTCATTGTTGCTTTATTTTGTTTTTGTTTTTGTTTGTTTGTTTTTCTTTCGAGACAGGGTTTCTCTGTGTAGCCCTGGCTGTCCTAGAACTCACTCTGTAGACCAGGCTGACCTCAAACTCACAGAGATCTGTCTGACTCTGCCTCCCAAGTGCTGGGACTAAAGGCCTGTGTCACCACCAGGCACTTCTGCAGAGCCCAGGGCCAGAACCCACTCACAGATCTTTCTCCTGCTTAGAAACCAAAGTGAGTTGGTGGCACCATACCTTCCCCTCCAGTGAAAGCAGAGGGCAGGCCCCTGCCTCAGTCAGGAACTGGCAAGAGTCACCACCTAGAGCTAGTCCCACTGGTGGGAACGTGCCTGCCATCCTCCAGCTTCTCCGAGCTCACGCCCCCCAGCACTGGGGCCCTGTAGCCCAGGTCACTGTGCCCTGTTGTCAGGGAGCAGGTGCTATGCCAGCCACTTCTGAGTAGAATTGGGAGGCGCCCAGGGGACACAGCTGTGCTGGGAGGAGGAGCTTCTGTCAATCATAGGCATTTAGAAAAAAAGCAGGGTCTCCTCGAGTGGAAGGAGCTCACCACAGAGCCCCTAACGAAGGTGTCTAGAAGGCAAGGCACGGCAGGACCGATGGGTTCTAGAAAGACACGAACCCTTCCTCTGGACTACCAGACCAGTGAGACAATGTGCCCTGAGAAATTGAAATTGTCCCCGGAATCCATGCTGGGAGAAGGGAAAGGCTGAAGCCTGGGGCGGCAGAGTGGGAGCTCATCTCCCAGGAAGAGAGTCCACACACACAGTCCGGCAGCCTGTTCCTTGCAGGGAGACAGGAGCTGATCAGCCGTGGGTCAGTGACGGCAGGACAAGGACACACCCTGACCAGATTGCTTAGCTGCACATCCTCTGCCCTGTGTTAAACCTAATGTCGGTGCCAGGATCCTGACGATGGATTGGGGGTCCCTGATCCTCTGTGTTTGTTCTTCCCAATGTGGCGTCATTGACTAAACCTCCTTTACCTGGGATTCATTATGACTTGACTCTTTAATTGTCCTGTTAAGGGCAGGTGGCGGAGCCTGGTTCGTTAGGCCCCAGGCTCTGCCCTAACAATTCCACAGCAGCCTCCCCTGCCCATCCTGGCCTCCAGGACTCAGCTCTGTCTGATGCATCAGGACACGCCAGTGTTCCCAGTCTCAGACACCTCATCCACAATACAGTGCCCTCCACTTTGGCTGGAGCGCAGAAGACGGCTGGCCTCCTGCACTGGGACATAGTGGCCAGGGGACACTCTCAGCAAGGGCTAAGTGGCCCAGCTGCTTCTAAGCCAGGAAGGCACAGGGTCATTTTACGGACACTTGCAGGCCCTATTCACCATGTGGGAGGCCTGCAGTGGAGTCCATGGTGACCAGCATGGTTGGCACAGATCACCCTAAAGTCCAAGACCAGGGCCAGAGGGTCTGAAGGGCTGGACCAGACCACACACATGCATATACATGCATACACATGCACACACACAGACACAGGTTCACACATATACACACACAAGACACACAGATTCACAAATAGACACACGCGCACACACGTGCATACATACACAGACACACAGACACAGGTTCATACATATTCGCACACAAATACACATACAAGACACATACAGGTTCACAAATACACATGCACACAGGTCACAGACTTACACAGATACACACAGACAAACATACGCAGGTTCACACACAGACACACACAGGTCAGACATACACAGACACAGACATGCACACACAGAAATCAGACATACATAGACACACATGCACACACACATGGTTCACACACACAGTAAGACAGCAAGACCACTGCCACCCATACACTTCCTACTATAGGAGTGTCAAGAGATGTAACATGTCTCTCTAGCACCCAGTGACCATGAGAAGTTGAAGGGTGGCAAAGAGACGTGGAGGGTGATCTGTAACAGGAAAGTCTCTGCATCCTCAGCTCCCAGGAAAAGGGGATCCCTCCCTCTGCTGGCTCCTTGATTTTAGATCTACCCATTGTAAGAAAGGTAAAACTGAGGATCCAGGAAGCAGAGTTGCCTACAGGAACTGAGATACGCAGGCAAGAAATCCCATGCCCAAAGAAACTCTTGATACACACCTAGCCCCACGGCCCCACAGGCCCCACCTAAGTCCTGTGGGCGGGTCTTCCTCATTGGCCCAAGCTGGCTGATAACCAGTGTCTTCTCCAGCTGTCACCAGAGACCTCAGTCTGCCCTATCCCAGTCCTTTGGCAAACCTTGCCCCTAGTCCCTACAGTCAAGACACTGGGAATTGGCTGACCTACAGGAATGTTCACTCCTATCCCAGGGCATGTGGGAGCAGGGGTCCGTGTGTGCTTGGGGTAGAGGGGGGGTCATCAGGCATCCCTGCTGCAGCCAGGACCCCAGGATCCTTGCACCTCCCTGTTCTCAGGGCTCCAGTGGAACATTCCAAAGCTTCTAACTGGAAGTTCCTCTAAAAAGGGACAGAAGAGCGCTGGGAGCCACTGCAGTGGGGGCTCTTGGAACCAGTAGTGAGCAGATCTCTGTCTGGTGAGGACCGGAGGCAGGGTGAGCAGCTGCAGAGCCTGGCCAGGCCCCGCTGCTCGGGCCTTATTTGGTAAGAGCCTGCGCTGGCCTGGTCACTGGAACTCCAGAAAGCCCTGGACTGACCCCAGTGCAACCAGACGGGCAGCCATCCCCACCCACCCGGCCAGGGGCTGGTGTATTCAGAGGTGGGAGCTCCAGGGTCAGGTGGGTCCCTCGGGACTCCATCCCAAACCTGGGCAGGGATTCCCCGGCCTTTGCCTATATAAGGCTGAGGAGAGACACGGGCGCCAGGCAGACCCACAGCCCCGGAGGTGTTGTCTTAAGTGGGTGCTTGGCACTGGACACTGAGGCCTTGGATTCTTGTAAAGACCTGGCAGGGAAATTGTTTGACAGCTTTGACAGTGTGCTGGAGTCTCCTCTCCTGGGAAGCCGCCTCAGCAAACGCAGCCCCGAGGCAGAGGGTATGGACGTGGCTTTGGCTACCAGGACCCTCCTGATGTGCCTCCATCCTCATGGAGAAGGAGTTCCCAGGAGAACAGGTGTGGTAGCTGTGCCTGAGCTTCCGAACCCCGAGTCCAAGCGCAAGCTGCCAGCGGACTTACCTTTGCCACCTTGTTGTGTCTCAGGAAGACCCCCGAGGTCCTCGGGAACCCAGATAAAAGGGGCCAGAAGGAAAGGGTTTGTTTTTTACTGTTTGGTTCTGGGAATTGAAGCCAGGGCTGTACACACGTTAGCCAAGGACTTCACCTGGGCGTTTGCCGACCTTCTGAACAAGCACACAGAGTGTCCTGTGCTTAGGTCTGAACCTGAACCTGGGACAGTCACAGCAACCCAGCCTGACAGACATGCTCCAAATAAGGCCACAGGGAAGGCCCCCCACCCGCCATGTAGGTGACTTTTGTTTTGTTTTTCAAAACAGGGTTTCTCTGTATAACCCTGGCTGGCCTGTAACTCACAGAGATCCACCTGCCTCTGCCTCCCGAGTGCTGGGATTAAAGGCAAGCACCACACTGCCTGTCTCACCTAGGTACCTTTTAAGCTGAGACCCCAAAATAAGTAGGGGACAGACCTAGGAAAAGGGGCTGGTGTTCCAGGCAGAAGACACAGCCCTGAGGCAGAGAAAGCCGGGACCAGTATAGTCCAGTTTGGGGTCTAGTGTAGTCCTGTCTGGTGAGCAGGATGAGCAGGGGACAGGGAGACAGAAGCACAGGCGCCATGGGGTCTGTCCAGGATTTGGGTGTCGCTGGGTGCAGTAGGAAGCTGGGCTTGAAGCAGGGGGCCTAGCAATGTCATCAGACCGCGCACTCACACTCCGTGTCTTCTATCCTCTGGGTTCTGAGTGGTTTCTCATGATTTCCCTCACTCCTAAGAGGGGCAGGGTGACCTTATCTCCACTTCACCAAAGAGGAACCGGAGGCCCCAGAAGGGGTGAGATGGAGTGCAGACACTTCCCTCTGCCATCTGGTGCCAAGGCCAGGCCAGGAACAGAGGTTGCTGGTGGCAGTACTGGCTGGGCTAGGCAGCTGCAAGTGGGGGCAGGGTCTACTCCCACCTCCTGCTCCCCTTTTGCCCTGGCCCCCATCAGTCTCCTTCAACTGCCTGACAACCTGCTGGGACATCTCTCAAGAAACTCTCTGTTCTGGGCAAACAAAACATTTGTCACCTGTCCTGGCCAGCCCGGCTGGAGCTTAGGGGAAGGGAAGAGATAGCCAGGTTGCTCGCCTGGGAAAGAGACCGAGTGGCTGCCTGTCATCTCTGGCTGCAGATGTGGCTGCCCACAGTGACAATGAACTTCTGTGCAGAGGTACAGACCCAGGACTTGGTCACAGCACATATTGCCTAGGCACAGAGTTAGAGTCCCTAAACCTGCTTTTGAGACCCAAAGCTCCATGGCTTGAAGCACACTTGTGCCCCCTGGGCCCTGGGCCGGTAGGCCATCTTTTAAGGAGCATAGAAGTAAGTAGCCAGGGTTGCTGGACACCAGGTAGCCTGTGCATCTTGGTGAGAAGGGCCTGCTACTGTGTGCACACAGAGAACAAAGTCCAGACAGGCTGGCACAGCGGGTCAAATAGCTTTTGGTTATTGAATGAAGATTTGGGCCTCCAGCTTTTGACACTGACCAGCAGGGGGCATCACATCACGGGTTTAGTAGTTCCCCCAAGGGCTGTACCTACTAGGGTCGCCAGACCCTGTGGGCACAATGCCTGCTACCCACCAGACACCTGCTGGGCACTGTGTGTGTCACAGCGACAGTGGAGGACAGAACAGCCGAGCCCAGTCTAAGGCTGCACTCTGAATAGAAGAAGCATCACATTTGGGGAGGGGAGAGAAATGCGGGTTGGTGCTCTGTCTCAGAGAGCGCATTGGTAAGGAAAGTCTACAGGAACACTGCACCCATCCCACCCCATGTGTCCTACGGCAGCTTTAGCAGCACCAACGGTGGCGGTGGCATCTGGGCCACAGGACTGCCATAGTGGTGAGGTTAAACTTGTCACCCCCAGTCCCCTAACCACCTGCATGGCCCATCATAGCCTTGCAGCACCTGCCTGGGGCTGAAACACAGCACGTGAGCCCCACCTACCAACGTCAGAACCACCAAAGTGTGGGGGGTTTGTGGTGTGGGACAGGGTATGTTGAGGGGACAAACGTCCAGGCTGCCTCTCCCTGGTGCTCCTCAACCACCCTCCCTCCACCAGTGTTCTGACTGCCTGTGGCCAGGTCACCTGTGGGAAGTGGCCAGGCCCTCAAATGGCTCTGGGAAGCAGGCAGGGATTCTCACCTTGGCCTAGTGCAGCTGGGAATGGGGAGGCCCTCACCCCAGGCAGCCTACCCCTCCATGAAAAAAGCTCCCCAGCAAGACAGGAGCAGGGATGGGTTTGGAGGGTGTTATCAGAGCTGATGCCTTGGGGGCTCAGCTGTGGGGGAAGGTTTGCTGGAAAAGGGAAGAAGGGAAGAGGTGAGAGGAAAGAGGAGAGGGGGAGAGGAACAGGAGAGGAGAGGAGAGTGGGGAGAGAGGAAAGGGGAGGAGAAGGGAAGAGAAGAGAAGGGAAGAAAGGGGAGGAGAGGGAAGGGGAGGGCAGGGGAGAAGAGGAGAAAAGAGGGGAGGGGTTCCAACCGCTCAGCCTCAGAAAACAGCAGCAGGGGTGGGGCAAGTGGAGTTCCACAGCCTGGGACCCAGAGCCTGGGCTGGCTTCAACCACAGTTCTCAAACTTGACCCCGGAAGGAATCTTTAGGGCTTTGGCCCAACTCCTTCAGTTCTCACTCTGGTTTTGTTTGACCTCAGCGTGCTTAAGAGGAAATTCTCCAGCACCAGTGTGAACCGTCCCCACCTGTCCTCTTTGTGAGAGGCTGGGGAGCCCACTAGAGAGAGTGTACCCTGTACTAGAGGACCTCAGGGCTCACAGTGCCTTCAGACTGTGGGGTCTGGCAGCCCACTCTCCTCCTGTGTGGACAACCCCTACAGCCCAGACACTGACTGGGTTTGAGTGTCACGCAGCTGTCTGCTCCCCAGCGTGAAGGATGTGAATTTGTTTCCATGGTGAACACAGAGAGCTACCTGGCCAGTGTCTGGGCCCAGACCCTCTGAAGCCACCAAAGGCAGATCTCCAGGGACAGCAATGTCCACGTTCTGGAGCCGCAGGCCAGGGCACGCCTGTGGAAGCATGCTTGCATTTGCTGCCAAACAGAAAAGAAAAAGGTCCCTTTGTTTCCAGGTATCTCCTGGTGACAGCACCCTCTCAGAGATGTCTGTATTGCTCTAGTGTAGGACTCTGTGTCAGGAGGACCCGTGGGACTGTGTAGTTCAAACCCCGGCTCCACCATGTCACTTGGTCATTGGCAGAATGGGGCTCTCAGAAAGGACGCAAACCACAGAGTGGCTAAAGGGACCTTGACGCGGAGCTGGAGATGTGGTTAACTGGTGAACTGCTTGCCCAGCATGTATGAAGCTCTGGACTTAATCCCCAGTACCACAAATACCCATAATCCCAGCACAGGGAAAGCAGGTGTCCCCATGCCATCAGAAGTTCAAGGTCATCCTCAGTTACTCTTCAGGTTCAAGGCCAGCCTGGACTACAGGAGACCTTTTCTCAAAAAACTGAAAAGAATATAAATAATTATGGACCACTAGTAACTGACCAGGCCAGCACTTTAAACAGTGTGGGTGCCATAGAAACATGAACAAGGGCTCTGAGGCTTTCATTTGCTTCCCCTCCTGGCTTGTTTTGTGTGTGTGTATGCGTGTGGGGGTGGGGGGTATGTGTGTGTAAACACACATGTGAAGGTCACAGAGGCCTGCAGTGAGACTGTCTGGTAACTGTGCCCCAGGGATCCGTGTGCTCCCACCCCTGGTTTTTTACACGAGACCGAGGATTCAAGCTCAGATCCTCATGGTTGTGCTGCATGCGCTTCACTGACGGAGCCATCTCCTTGCCCCTGCCCCTCCCGTTTCTATACAGCACCTCGGCTGGGACACTTGCCACACGGTGACAGACTAGGCCAGACAGAGCTGGGACCCTTCATGGCACCTGTCTGATTCTGGCAGGAGGAGCCTCAAAATCTGGCTTGTAAGTCTGTGATTGTCATCGCTTCTGATGTGAGCAGCGTGGGGCGGGGCTTGGTCAGCATCCTTCCCAGCCGTACCCTCTTCGGAGTGACAGAAGAGCCATCGCTGTCTCTTCCTTCAGCGTGTGCAGCTTGTTTGCCTCCATTGTTTCTTGTGTGACCTCTGGGGTCACATCTCCTGATGTCATGGGTCAGCGTCCCTTGTAAAGAAATGTCATTAGATTTTTATTACAATAATTTATTTACGTATTCATTTGTTTACATGTTTCTACCTGGGGGTGGGCACCGCAGGGCATGTAGTGATGAGAGAACCTCCAACAGGCCATTTGGTGGCAAGTGTCTCAATCCCCTGAAGGAAAGGCCTTCTGAGCCAAACCGCAACCAAGGTGCCAAGGACCCACCCCAACCCCGCCAGCCACCCAGCCACCCCCACCCCCTAACCCCCAGCCACACCATCCAGAAGACCCTCAGACCCTGGGACTGGGACAAAGGAAGTGTCCTCTGCTCTTGGATCAGCAAATCCAGTGGGACAAGAGTGTCAGGCACTTTTCCTGAATCCAGGGACCGCCACTCATCTCCAAGAAGTCCCGCAGGCCAGAGACCAGAGCAGGCCACTCCACCGCATATGCCTGTGGACACACCTGCTCCCTGTGGGGTGCCCGTGCTGATTGGACCAGTGTCCCTGTCTTGGCAGCCACCGGTACTCAGGTGTGGAGCCCATCGCTTTCATGGGTGAGCACCATTTATATCAGTCCTGCATGCCCTGGATCCCCACAGACCCATGCATACTGGCCCTGCTCAGCAGCACCTGGGGTACAGCAGGGACAACGGTGACAGCAGCCTGTCAGCTAGCAGCCAGCATAGCCCGCAGTCACTCTGACCCTTTCCCCACCCCTGCCACCTTTTCTGTTCAGAGGTGACTTTACCTTCACAGACCCCAGGACTCAGCAGGCTCTGCCTGCCTGTATCCTGAAACTCAGGAGTTCCTGAAACCAGCCTTCTCCACCCCAGCTTTTCCTGTGTTGGGGACTGTCCTGGCCCCTGCAAGGGGTTTGTGTCCCCGGCCTCCAGCAGCTGAACATCTCTAGACTTCACTGGTGTCAAGGAGTGACTCCCCTGGACTACCGCAAACACCCCAAGTCTCTCTGCTCCTCCCTCCCGCTGTAACCCTTACCTAACCCAGCAGAGCGGCCATCCATGGCTGCTTCCTCTTGGGGTGGTAGAATGGCTCTTTCTCCACATTTGGACTCACTCTTGTCCTGGCGACCCACAGAGGCTTTACCAGGATGAACCCGCCTGTCTGCAGCAAGCCCCCACACCACACCACATCAGACCTCTGTGCCCTCTGCCCCAAGCTCCTCCCACACACTCAGGGGCCCCTATCTTTTTAAAAACATTTATTTCTTTACTTATTGGATAGGTCAAGCCATGGTGTGCCATGTGGAGTCAGGGTAGCATTTGGGTATCCCTTCCCTCCTTTCACCAGGTGGGTCCTGGGATCAAACTCAGGAAGTTAGGCTTCATGGCAAGTGTCTTTGCCAACAGAGCCATCTTGCCCGCTCCCTGTAACACCAGGTTTCCTACAGGCCAACTGGCTTCAAACTTGCTGTTGCCAACGATGACTGAGTTTCTGACCCTCCTGCCTCCCCAGTGCTGCGGTTTACAGCCGTGCAGCATGCCTGACCGTCATAGGGAATCGAACCTTGGGGCCTCATGCATGCTGGGCAAGCACTCTATCAGCTGAGCCACATCTCCAGCCCCTGGCTTTTTCTTAAATTGCCATTTGCGCTTTTAATTTCCACTCCCCCCACAACAGTGTTCAGGCCTCACAAAGACAGGGGCTCTACCCGCCTAAATCTTCTACCGTGGGTCTACCACGACATGGGGCTAGAAGACCCTCAGGAGACACAGGGTCTCTGGGAGAAGGGATGAGCTGGCAGCACCCCCTCTGTTGGGAAGGGCTCTGCCCTACGCGTGGCTGTGGAGAGGAGGAGCGCCCGCTTCTTGCAGAAGAACTTGCAGGTGCTTCTGGTCTAGGCGTGAGAGGAAGCAGGTGGAGACCTTCAGCTCAGGAAGCAGCCACAGGCCCAGCCACACCCGGACTCTGAGCCTGAGAGGCTGTCACTCTAAATATAGCCACAGGTTGTGCAAGGAAGTGGTGGCTTTGATTACCCCAGGGCGGCTCAGCCCTGAAGCGCATTCTCAGCCCCGGGGAAAGAAAATGGGGAAATGAACTCCTCCAGTTGGGGCCTCTACACAAAGAGGAGGCCCACAGCAAGGCTCAGGTTGAAAACTCTGAGGACCTGAATACAGAGTTACAGCAGTCAGCCAGACACGGTGACTGATTTTATCCCAGCACTCCGGAGGCAGAGGCAGGCAGATATCTGAGTACAAGGCCAGCCTGGTCTATAGAGTGAGTTCCAGGACAGCCAGGCAACACGTAGAAAGAACCGATGTTTGGAGAAACAAAGCAATAAAGAATTCCAGCAGTCAACAGTATTGGCTGTAATGGTTGCCAACATAGAGGCTTTTGTGTTCAAAGTGCCCTCCTCCTGCAAAACAAACAAACCAACAAACCCAGCAGTGCTGGTGACCACCTCAGGCAGGGCATCTAGTTCAGGTCAATCGGAAGAGCCTGTGTTAGGTCCAGGCCCTCACCCTGCTGATGTCATGTCAAATCTGCTTGCTTTTCCATCATTGTGCCCCATCCACCCAGAGACAGCCTTGGTAGTCTGACCGCCAATAAATCTGTCTACCATGGAGGGGTCCAGTTCAGCAATTTCCTCAGTTCCAAGGGCAAGATCCCTTTTATTTATTTATTTTTGAAGATTTATTATTGTTGAGACAAGCAGTCCTGGATGGCCTGGAACTTACTCTGTAGCCCAGGCTGGCCTTGAATTCGCAGAGATTTGTCGTTCTCTGCTTCCTAAGAGCTGGGATTAAAGGTGTGAGCCACCACAGCTAGCCTTTTCCTTTTCATTGTGTGAGTATTAGTGTTTCTATGTGTGGGCATGTATGTACACTTGTATGCAGGTGCCCTTAGGGTCCAGAAGAGGGTGTCAGATCCCCTAGAATTGGAGTTACAGGTAGTTGGGAGTTGTCCAGTGTGAGTGCTGGGAACTGAACCCAGGTCGTCTGCAAGACTGAGTATCTCTCCAGTCCCAAGGTTCGATCTATCTATCTATCTATCTATCTATCTATCTATCTATCTATCTATCTATGTTTATTTATTTAAGATTTATTTATTTACTATATATACAGTGTTCTATCTGCATGCATGCCGACACACCAGAAGAAGGCATCAGATATCATTATAGATGGTGAGTCATGTGGTTGCTGGAAATTGAACTCAGGACCTCTGGAAGAACAGCCAGTGCTCTTAACCTCTGAGCCATCTCTCCAGCTCCCCAAGGTTCCTTTTGTAAGAGATATCTTCAAATAAGAATGCTAAAATAAAATGAGTTGTGCTTAAGGCCTAAGCACACATGATCTTCGAGTATAACCTGACTCCTTTACCAGGAGTCAACTTGCAACATCCAGGGGCTCTCACGGACAAGTCTATAAACTGCTCACAATACACGCACCCTCCCCTTTTCCTGCAGTCCCTGTGGCCCTGGGCTTCACCTCAGCAGTGGCAATCCCATCAATGGAGTCTCAGGCTCCACCTTGGTGTCACTTAAGTCACTCTGACACCCTTTGAGAGGGACCGTCAAGAGCCCCCAAATCCTATCCACGGCTACTGTCAACACACTTCATCAGGGGCTGGAGAGACGACGCAGTGGCTGCTCTTCCAGAGGACCGGGGTTCTGTTCTCGGCACCCACATGGTGACTGACAACCATGTGTAACTCCAGTTCCAGGGGATCTAACACCCTTGTCTACGCTCCATGGGGCACGTACACTCACTCAGGCACACACACGCGCGCGTGCACGCACACACACACACACACACACACACACACACACACATATATATATATACTGGCTCATCCTGGATGGAGGAAGATAGCCAGCCCTGACTGTCCACAGCAGGGGAACAAGAGGAAGCAAGGGCCTGGGGTGGAACTCCACAGGTGACTCAGGGAAGGAGGAGTCAGAAGGGGAGGCCTGAGCTCCCACGCTCCACTCAGGAGCTCAGAGAAGTTTCCAGCACTCTGCTGGGGGCCAGGCCATATGCTCAGCCTGAACTAAACAACACCCTACACGGGTGTCAGGCAAGAAGCCCCCAGAGAGTCTGTGCAACCATTCATCCAGCTGTTCACGGCAGACACAGTGAACCCTGACTGCACGAGGGGCGCGTGCCGGAATCAACACCACCACCCAGGTTTACACCCTCTACCACTCATGATCCAGGACATGTGTGTAGTCGCATGAAGTCACAGGTACTCGAAGCACGCAGCTGTGTTCTGAAGGACCAGCCAGCGCGATAACCTTGAGAAGACTGTCTACAACAGAAAGTCGGGAGTCCTGCTCAGTGAGTCACCTCGTGCATGGCACACACCTCCTCTGATTCTTGGTCCCCTCTCTGTAAGTGGGAAGAGGTTGCCTTGAGAGTCTAAGCAAGGAAAGGAGGTGGCGTCCAGCCCAGCCACACAGAGCTCCTGGGCTGGCACGGAGTTCACTGGCCTGGAGAGGGATGTGCTCCCCCCAGCTGGTAGAAGGTTGCTGGGTCAAGAGGATCCCAGGCAGGCCGGGGGATGGGGGGCAGGCATCCTTCCTGAGGACTAGTGGGGGTTGGGGGAGTGGCATGTTCAGTGGTTGATTCCTGGCTTGTGTCCTCAGGTCACCCAGGGCGGTACCAAGCAGGCTGGCCTATACCCAAGAGCTTGTCCCAGTCTTGCCTGTGACGCAGACGGTGGGCAGTGGCCTCTTGCGGAGGGAAAGTCCCCAGCTAGGTCTTCAGTGCTTTTTATCTGCATGAAGCAAGGTTACGAAGGGACCTTCCTCTATCAGCCAGGAGGGCTGTTCAGAGGGCTGGAGTAAGCAGGGACCCCAAGCTTAGGCAATACATTCCCGACAGCTGGAGGGAGGCCATGGGTAAGTAGGAAAGCTCTATCCAGAGCAAGCGCAGAGTCCTTTGGGAACCATCATCTCTCTGGGCTTTCTCCCTGGGTCCCTGGGAAACCAGAGCCACATTGTGTCACACACATCACTTCCGGCTGGGCCCCACTGAGTCTCCAGGCTTCGTGGCTCCCCTTAATAAGCGGCAGCCACATAGGACTTCCCTCCTGCTCTCTCACAGCATCTGCACCCCAGAGCTTCCTCATTGCTGAGCCCTTGCCTGGAATGCTGTTCCCTTTGGAAGCCAGGCTCTGCTCACCAGGGCCTGCTGGAGGCTGTTTAGGGTCAAGTTCTGGCCCCAGGTTTGTGTATGTGACTCGATGTTCTTTTGACCAAAAGAGCCTAAACACCAGGGTCGAGTGGAGCTGGGCCTCTCCCAGGTGGCAAGAACACACCCTGATACCCTTATTTCTGGCCCCTGAACTGGCTAGGTCACCCCCTGCTGACCCATTCCCCTCAGTGGGCACTTGTTGATCAGTTAGCTAGGGGATCCCTAAGGGACATGGAGAGGTGTGTGTGGTCAGAACCGAGAAATCAGAGAAAGAAAGGAGATTCTGGTTAACAGCAGGGAGAGAGCAGAAGGTGAGAAAGCAGGGGGCGGGTGGCATTGCCAGGGATGAGGACAGAGTGTGCAAAAGTACTGAGCCAGAGGCAGCGCTGCTGGTGGGGGAGAACTCAGCACCTCACCGTGGTATCTGTGGGCTGAAATTAAAGTGTGGTCCCAGGAGTGACACACTCTGTCTTTCCCACTAGAACCGTATGCTGTTCGCTATGTTGCTGGCAAAATTTGAATGTAATGGATTGCCAGTGTGTAGGAGCCAGGAACTGACAACTGCTTCCCGGGGTGCACTGCTGCAGGAAGAGCTGGCTGTGAAGCAGGCTGAGTTCTCTAGGCACCTGAAGGCCAGACCTTGGGGTGGGCATAGGTATCCTGTGCTGGGAGCAGCTGGCATGAGTAAGCAAGAGAGGGGAGGAACACCCCCAAGAGAAGGAGGAACACCCCAAGAGTCCCTCAAGGATGTTTGTGGCCTGTAAAATAAGAGTACAAGATTTTTAAGGCCCAGGGAGGGTCCTGTTCAACCTGATCAGGGAAAGAATGAATCTAGTATGGCCCAGCACGTTTCCCCTGCTCCTGTGTGCCCACGGTCTGCCACAGACACCACACAGTAGGTGCTGCTGAGATCCCCTGCCCCTGTGTGCCCATGCTCTCTATCACAAACACCACACAGTAGTGCTGCTGAGATCCATGTCAGATGGATGGACTACACAGAGCTGTCCCGTGGTCCTGTCCACGGTAAAAAAACAAACTTCACCTCCATCCCAAGATGGTAACTAGGCCCACGGGGCCTGGGAATCGCAGTCCTGTGAAGGAGGAGCTGATGTGGTCTGCACTAAGCACGTGGGGTCAGGAGGCTGCAGAGGACCAGGAGCAGGCGTCTCTTCCAGAAGCAGCTGACCTTGATCTGTACCAGGACAATGCTCTGTGCTCTAGCTCGTTCCGTTGCTGTGATAAAGCACTCTGACCAAAATCAGTCTGGGGAGAAGGGAAGTTACTTATTTATTATTATTATTATTATTATTATTATTATTATTATTGACAGAGCTTCTCCATGTATCCCTGGCTGTCCTAGAACTCTTTCTGTAGACCAGCCTGGTCTCAGACTCACAGGGATCCACTTGCCTCTGCCTCCCTAGTGCTGAGATTAAAGGTGTGGCCAAGAATTTGACCCTGGAGTGATGGCTCAGGGGTTAAGAGCACTTGCTGCTCTTGCAAGGTCCCAGATTCATTTGCAAGGACCCACATGGCGGCTCACAACCATCTGTAACTCCAAGTCCAGGGGATCTGATGCCCTCCTCTGACCTTTGCAGGTATCACACTCACACAATGCACATACACACAGGCAGGCAAAATCTTCATAGACATTAAATCTGAAACAATGAAAAGAATGAAGAGACGTACATGCCCTCCTGTGAGCTACCAGACTATAATTCCCTGGGAAATGAGAGTTGGGAAAGAGATCCTGGTTGTGTACATTAAGATGGGAGCTGTGCTGGCCTTCCCAGGTGTCTCTGCCAGCTCCTAGCACGCGACAGCAAGGGGATATTCTATAGCAGAGCACGCCTCGGGTCACTTTTTCTGGAAGGGTTACCAGGGAAGCAGGAGTGTAGCTACCGTGGGTCAGGAGCTTGCTGTGCTCACAGCTGACCAGGCCTGGACCCTGATCCACAAGGTAGAGGATAGATTCAGCCTGGAGCCCCCCCTGGAAGACACAGCCTCGTTGATTTGTCCTTGTGGGACCCCAGGTCACTGGAGCTCCTCTTCACTGAACTGTGACCACAGATGAGCTGCTCTGAAGCTGAGCTGGTGTTGATCTATAATAGAAGGACCACTGCCTGAGCCAGAGAGAGAGCTCAGCAGTCACGATCTGTGCTCTGTTGTGAGGACTGGAGTCCAGATGCCAGCACTTACACTGCGGGGCTCACACCTACCTAAAGCTCCAGCTCCTGGGGATCTGATGCCCTCTTCTAACCACTGTGCACTCCTCCTAAACACACGCATGTACACACACACACACACACACACACATAAAATTAAACCTAAGAAAGTCACCCGATAGTCATGCGCTGTCTGGAAGGCGGGAGGATTACTGCTTCAAAGCTGTCCTGGACTATACAGCAAGGCCTTGTATCAAAAAACAAAAGTGTGGGTGGTGGCTCTGTAGCAGAACACTTGTCTAGCACAGCAGGAAGCCTGGGCATCATCTGCAGTGCTGAGAAGAGGAAAAGGGGTAGGGGAGGCAGGTCAGTTAGCAGAGGGCTCGTCCGGCAGGCGCGAAGCCTGTTTCAGATCCCCAGCACAGTATAAACTAGTATGGTGCCCTACACCTGTAATCCCAGCCTAGGGAGGGGGAATAGGAAGAGCAGACGTTCAAGGTCATTGGTCATCCTCTGCTACACTTTGAGGCTAGCCTGGGCTATATGACTGTCTGTAACCAAAAACAAATAACACTAAAAGGGAAGAAAAAAAAGAACAGGAAAAAGTTGGGCATGCTGGTTCACACCTAGAACTCTAGTGTGTGGATAGGAGGCTGAGGCAGAAAGGTCACTAGAGGCCAACCTGGACTAATGTGTGTTCCAGGACAGCCTGAGCTACATAGTGAGCTCTTGTCTCACACAAATAAGGGGGGAAAAGGGCAGGCAGTTTAAATTTGAAAAGCTGATGGCCACCGCAGCTCCAGCCTCAGGAATGGCCAGATCAACCATTTCATTTTTTCTCGACTTCCCCAACTGGCCACCTCTTGAGATTCTGGCTCGGTCTCCCTGTGGTTATGGTGCTTCAGGCGGGCACTGTACTGCCAGGAGAGTCTGTAGAAAGAGCCGCAGGCCTCTGTCCCCATTAATCCTCCCAAGCTGTGTCCCCAGGGTTCTTTTAGGTTAGGAACCTGTATCTGAGCCCAGCCCTCTGGGGTTCTGATCAGCCTGGTCTAGTCACACACAGTGACAGGGAGACCTGTTGGTGACAAGGTGGATTAATGTCCCAGGACCCCAAAGGATGGCTCAGAAGCTCCAGGGAACCCAACTGTGCCAGCCATAGTCCAGCCTCCCATCCAGGGCTGAGTGGGCGCCGCCGCCCAGGGAGGCTGCTGGCTCTTCTGCACTCCACGGGGACAAAATAAATAAACCTGATAAACTGGTATTTATGCCACAGCCTGGGGCAGCCACAAGTCACTGGGCAAATATGGTCAAAACTCAAGTCCACAGAGAGCCAGGCTGTCACACAGGGGGCCCATTGCAACTCCCACGGGCCACCTCTGACCTCTCTCAGGATACTCCCGGAAGCAGAGGGTCAACTTGCACTCTGGCTCTGTGGGCCAGAGATGAGCTGCAGCCTCTCCCCCTCTCCCACACCCTGGGCAGACCCCGGGGATGAGCTGCAGCCTCCCTCCTCCCCCAGCAGACCCCAGGGATGAGCTGCACATCCCTCCCCTGGGCAGACCCCACAGATGAGCTGCAAGTCCCTTTCCCCAGGTAGACCCCACAGATATCTCTGGTGAAGAACCAGCCTTCAAGGGTGAATTCAGGGAGCAGATGCTGCCTGCTTCAGATTACATCCAGGACTACAGAATTGTTTAAATTGTTTATTTGTGACGGGGTCTCACTTAGCTCAGGCTAGCCCTGAATTCAAAATGTAGGCAAGGATGATCCTGAACTTCTGATACTCCTGCCTCCTGCGTGCTAGGATTGCAGAAGTATACCACCATGCCTGGCTTACACAGGGCTGGGAATAAACACAGTGCCCTGTGCCTCTATGCTCTATGTCAGTGCGTTACCCATTGAGCAGCCATTCCCCCTCGCCCCCCACCTCAGCCTCTAAGGTCTTTGGAAGTGAAGCTGGCACTGGAGGCTGGCCTGTCATGAGGGGCCGGAAACACCCTACCTCCACTAAGCCCAAGGTTCAGGATGGAGAGAGAGAGCAACTGAAGGGGCTCAGGACCACACCAAGAAGCTTGCTCAGCAGTGGGAAGGAGAGGGCAGGAACCACTGGGGAGGGGCACTGAGCGCAGAGCTAAGCGCATACACAAAGGCGCTGTGGGCGAGGGGTGCTTTGGCAGGGTGCCGTCCTCCACAGACTTTACTGAGCACCGACTGTGTTCCAGACGGGGCACTGGGTACTAGAGTGACAACTCTCTCCCTCTCTACCGGGGTCACAGGGTCCAGCTGAGTCTGCTCCCCAATATGCCCTCAGGCTCCTAGGCTTCCCAGTGCAGGTGACTTGATAAAGAAGTGCTGGCTGAGACCTCTCCCAACCCCTTCTCGAGCCTACCACTAAGAAGCTGGTGTCCACCCACCCTGAGCCAGGATCACTCTGCAGGTAGTGGGTGGGCTCCGGTGATGATAGTTTTGTGTGGGAGACTGTCTGAGATCCCACCCCATCCCAACACAGTGTTCCCACACACACAGCAGGCTGTGCCTGCTTCCCAGACAAAGCTGGATATGGGTGTGACATGCCACCTGCCTGCCACGCCTAGGCCCTAGGTCCTCACCCCAGCTTCTGTAGCTCAGGGCTAGAAAGTGCCACCCTATTGTTAGTGCTTTTGACCCTCAACCAACCCTTCAACCTGGCCTGTCATTCCCTTTCATAATGTTTTTTTTTTTTTTATTTCATGTGCATTGGTGTTTTGCCTGCATGTAAGCCTATGTGAGGGCATCAGAAACCCTGGAACTTGAGTGACAGACAGTTGTGAGTGGTCATGTGGTGGTGTTGGATTCCCCTCTGTATGCAGTGAATACCATTGGTGAATAAAGAAACTGCCTTGGCCTATTGATAGGGCAAAACTTAGATAGGTGGGAAAAACTAAACTGAATGCTGGAAGAGAGGAGGGCGGAATCAGAGAGAAGCCATTGAGCCACCTCTGGAGACAGATGTGTCGAAACTTTGCTGGTAGGCCACGATTAATGGAGATGGGTTAAACTATAATGTAAGTTAGCAAATAAGAAGGTAGAGATAATGGGCCAAGCAGTGATTTAAATAATATAGTTTCTGTGTGATTATTTAGGGGCTGGGCAGCCAGGAACCTACAAGGGGCCTCCTTACAACAATGTGGTGCTGGGAATTGAACGCAGGTCCTCTGGAAAAGCAATTAAACCATCTCTCCAGCCTCAGTTCCCCTAAGATGACCTCTTTACTCCAGGTGTCTTTCCTGCCGCCGGTCACAGGGGACACCCCCTGCTCCTCCAGCCCTACCTCAGAATGTTTGCAGGTGCACTGACTGCACTCCTCCCTGGCTACACCCAGAAGTGAGAAGCAAGCCTCTCCCCCATCTTCCTCCCTCCCTCCTTCCCGGCACTTACCTCCTCTTGACAAAGTTCTGGGTCATCCGCTCAGGAAAGCACAGCGCTCTTCCAGGAGGAGATGGCACATTCTTCCGGGGACTTTGAACATGCTGCCACACTGTTCGTGCTCAGAGATGATGTCTGTTGCTCTTCGCTCCTGAAGGCTAATGTGAAATACTCTCCACAGAACTGGAAGCGCCCCTGGGTGACTCTGGGTCTTATCACCTGATGTCAGTGGTCAAGAGGGCCCATGGCTTCACTGAGCCAGCCCTCGGTCTCACACAGATGTGATCAGCTGGCCAGTAAGAGATGGGGAACCACAGCCTTCATTGAACATCTATGCAAAACCTGGCTGCAGGAGGGACTCAGCCAAGCTGGTGTGTGTGGGGGGGTGTCCTTGTAAGTTCTGCTAGAGAGGCAGAAGGCAGAGTCCTGCAGATCATGCTGGAAGCACAAGGGAGGAAAAAAATTAACCCTAAACAAGAAATCACTGTCTAGTTGGCCACCAAGAGGGATTCGTGTGCACACGTGTACATGTGTGTGGTGCTGAAGATGCAATCCAGGGCTTTGCCACGTCCATTCTAACACTGAAGTGCATCCGAAGCTCTCCAAGGTGGGGTTCTAAGTTACTTTGACTTTTGTATACTGTCTCCTCATTCCAGAAGGTTCTTTTCTGTTCTCCACCCCCCTGCAGCTATATGTTTCAGTTGCTATACAAGGAACTCCCCCAAACTTAGTGTTTGTGGCTTTGTGTTGCACACTCCTTTGACTCAGCACAGGGCCTGACCCTAAGTACAACTCCTGCATCCTGTGTGGTAGGAGGCTGAGGCAGGAAGATCTCAAGTTCCAGGACATAGCCTGGAATACACAAAAAAGCTGTTTCGAAAACCTAAGAAAGTAAACAGTCAGTGTCTTCTCTCTCTATGCACAGACGTGCACAAAAATTACCCCATTGCTTCTCTATCAGAGTATGATTATCAGAGGCAGGCGGATCTCTGTAAGTTTGAGGCCAGTTGGTGTACAAGAGCTAGTTCCAGGACAGGCACCAAAGCTACAGAGAAACCCTGTCTCGAAAAAACAAAAACAAAAAAAGAAAGTTGTACAGAGTGTGATTATCTGTGTTGCAATTGACATGTATTCATTTATTTATTTACTCACATTTCTTCCGAGACAGGGTTTCCACTCTGAAATAGACAGGCTCCAAACTCCAGACCGGTCTCAGTCTCTTGAGTGCTGAGATTATAGGCTTAAGCTACAATACCCAGATTCTAGCAGGACTATTTGTATCTATAATTTTGAATACCTCTATTCCTAAAACCCCTCTTTAAATGCCCCCATTGCCAGGCAGGGGCCAGCAGGTGGCACCCAGGGTCTTGCTGGAGCGGGGGGGGGGGGTAGAAGGGAATCCCCATCTCTGCTCTCAGTCCCTCTTCCCAGAGCACCCAGGGATAGAAAAACAGGCTGATAAGCAAAGCCTGACTCTTATCAGCAGCCCCAGGAGGTACTGGAAGGGCAGATGCCACCACCATCACTGCCTGAGGTGACACCCAGACAGGGAGCTCTGGGCAGCTGTATCTGGACATCCAACCTGTTGCCTGGGGTCCTCGTTCAGTGTTTACACGTCTGAGGAAAACCATCAGTGTGACTCAGCAGGCAGAGAGGGCCATGTGTGGGGGTGACACCCAGCTGGCTGTGGGTGAGGTGGAAGAGATGGGGCAGTGACCTGCTTCTGCAGTCTTATGTGGCCAGATTCAAGGTGCTTGGGTTAAATCCAGCCCAGCCACTCCAGCATTCTGGCAGCATCTAAACACAACTGGATTTCTCGCCCTGAGCTGCCTATTTGGCACAGGGAGGGTCAACCTGCCACGGGGTGCCAGGGTCTCAGGGAGATGTCAGATGCGGAACCCACAAGTACCCAGGCTCCAACGACAGCTTGAGTTTTGGAGACATAAGGCTGAAGCTGGTGGTGTGGCTATTGTAGCTGGAAATGGGGGTCCTTTCTCTGGGGAGCAGAGGCTTGAGCTCAAAGGGTTATATCACAGGAATTGGGGTGTTATTCTTCTTCTGATGACTGCTCAGTTTTTCCTGGGGCTCCCAAGCTGAGTGTTTATCTCACATCAGCCCCCGCTGGCTGCCAATTCTCCCCTTTCTGTTTAGGAACTTGGTAATGAGCAGTTTATAGGAGGTTTAACTGTGGCTGGGTCAGTTCTCCAAGGGCCAGGATGGCTGCTGGAGCTCCAGCCATCACGTCCAAGGTCTGGCGTGGTAGAGCCCGAGACAGCCTGAGCAGCTGGGAGAGAGGCCTGTATACCCGATAGAGGAATGAAGGCATGGCAGGGGATTGGCCGAAATGTTCTACCTGGCACTCGTGGGTGCCAGCTGGCCAGTGGGAAGGCTTGCTCTGTCCCCAAGCCAGCTCCCCTCGAGAGGGCTGTCTGTCACACTGCCTGGGAGGGGTCTCAATGAGAAACTGAGGCAACTGGAAGCAGAGCCAAGGGCAGCTACTCTCCCAATCATGCCGAGCATTACAACCCTGCCCTCAGGATCACGGGGGATCTATCCCTGAGGACCAGCCTCTAGTGTAAAGGGAAGCGGTTGATCACCAAGACGGTTTGGTTCCTGGCTCTCCTTGCCTACCCACTGGCAAAGAACTCTTCCTCCCCCAGACACTCAGGGTTATCTGTTCCTAGCCTGTTTCCCCCAGAGAAGTCTCTCTTCCTCCTGGAGTTCCAGAAGGCTCATGTGGCTCTTTGTGACCCAGACAGGGCCTACACCCATGCCAGTGACTCACACACCTCAAAGCTCAAAAGCCTCACAGCAGTGGGTGCCCAGGGATGGGGGTCCTACTGAACAGGATAGGTTCTTAGGGTAGGGGAGAGGTGGAAACTATGCAGTCGGTCATGTGGCAGCTGGACCTTAGTTAAGCTTTGGGCTCTGGGCAAATATGGTGGCTGAATGGTCCATACAGGACAGTGTTGGGCTCAGCTTGACTCTTATCTGGGCTGCTGCCCCTTTGCACTTAGGCCAGAAGGAAAAGCTGCAGCAGGGAGTGACAGCTGGCTGCCCCTGCACAGAGAAGGTCCAGCCCAAGGCCTGAGGTCCCCCTCCTCTTTGTCCAGCCACCCAGACGCCCCCCGCCCCTCCCCCACCCCCCCAGACAGGTCTAGCTTCTCCCTCAAGTGACTCCAGCTCAAAACTGTAGCTGCATCTCTGTTCCAGAGGCCGTGGCGTGGTCCTCACCTAACATAACACAGATGACGCATACGGACCCTCTTCATGCTACCCAGTATGCCTGGTTCTGGGGTGTGTGTGTGTACACATGTACACATGTGTGTTGCTTTGCAGACATCTTTGCAAGTATGCATTTGAGCCTAGTCAGGTGTGCTTGTGTAATTGTGAAAGTGTATTCTGCATGCGGAGTTTGTGTGTATCCCTGTGACTGGCCTGCTGGACCTTTATGTAGAGGGTGAGCATACTAATGTGTATGCATTCTGTAAGCATTTGCTTGCACAGGAGTGCACCCAGCCATCGGGCTGGATGGAACCTGTGCCCCTCTCTGGGTCATACTGTGCACCAGGTCTGTGCTGACAGCTAGGAACAGATTTCTGGGACAGAATTCCTGTCTTTGGGAGGTGAAGCAGTGAAAATCCCTGTCCTGGGACAGTGTGGGCTCTCCTAACCAGACCTTTCGCCATGCTGCACAAGGGACAATGAACAGCTTGCCACCTGTACCTGGGGACATCCCACGGGAAACAGTCCTGTAGCAAGAGCAGTGGTTACCATTGTAATTACTGATGGCAGTGTGGCTGTGCTGACTGCATTCGGCCCGCTGTGTCCCTGGCACAAAACAGCACCTATTGCTCTCCTAGGTTTGCCTGTTTAGAGCCCTCAATCCTAAGACCCAGGAGGGCATTATCCAGACCAAGGGGCCTTCCTGAGGGCCTGCCCCTGTGGCTGCCACCAGCTGATAGAGACAGGAAGTATGCTGGCTTCACGTGGCCTTCCTGATAACCCTGGCAGTGCCCGCCACCCCTCCCTGGCCCTACACTCTTATCAGCATCAACAGATGTCAGCTGTGGGTTAGGAGCCCCCACATTGACCTTCTGACCCCTTAGTGTTTGCAAACTGACACTTGGAGGTGGAGGCCTGGGGTGAAAGCAAACCCAGCCCTGACAGCGCAGCTGGGCCCAGGTCACAGATGCTCCAGGTGCACCTCACAGTCAAACTAAGTGGTAACCAGAACAGGGTTTTGGGGAACCTAAGGGACAGTGCAAGAAGTCAACCCAGGTCCACTTCTAAAGGCATGAGCATCAGGATCAACAGTGAACCCTGCCCAGACCTGGCTGCACCTACCTTGTTGGTTAGAGTCCTCTGGTTCAGACTGTTGGGCCATACTGGGGTCGGCTCTGCTTGTCCCTGAAGCTAACAGATCAGCAGAGGCTGAAGCAGGGTAAGGGTTTGATCAACAGCTGTCAGAAACCCTGGACACAGGACCACCATGGCCACTGAGAGAAAAAGCTTGGACAGACTTTCTCTTTAAAGAAAACAAGTTTTATTTTTATAATCAGAATATTCTAATAAAAATATTATTATAACATTACTCCCTCTGTCCTCTGGGCTGAGGAGCAGGCATGCTGCTGAGGGCCTTCACACTGGCTCCCTGAGGTAGGTGTGGAAGGACCCACTGCCCAGCCTGCGGGCAGCCCACGCTGCCAGAGATGCCCACTGCACCCCTCCCAGACATGGGCGGGACTTCTCCCTCTGTGCTGTCAGGTCATGCTCCCAGACTGGCACGCAGGTGACTACAGGAGGGTGGATGGGCGGGCACAGAGCCTGCCTAGAGGGTGCAGGGCCAGGAAGAAGGCCTCAATGGCACAGCAACAGACACCTGAGAATTCGCCCTGACGGGCACCTCTGCAGGTAAGGTGGGCAGCATCAGACAGACAGGAGCCCAGGGCCCTGCAGGGCTGTGGTCTGGTGATGGTCACCCCATGGGGAAGGGGGTAGCTCCAGGCATCCCATCAGTGACACTGTCACAGAGAAATACTGTCATTGTCTCCACAGGGAACTACTGACCAAAGCCAGTCTCTAAGTAAAAAAGATTTGGAGTTCTTGGTGATGATGGTCTTGCCTTCATAGTAGAACAATCCCAACAGGACATGGCACAGTGCTTCGACTGAGGGGCAATGGGCGGGGTTCCCAGAGAGGAAGGCAGACGTCTGTACACGTCCCAGAGTAAGGCACCTGGCATGGAGTGGCTGCAGAGATTCCCAAGAGTGTACCCTTACTTCTCATGGCCTTCCTCAAGGCACAGCAGGGCCTGGGCTGGAGAAGATGCTGTCTGGTGCCCTTGGCAGGTGGGCCCAGGGGCCTGAGGAGACCCAAGTGCTGGTGGCTCCCGAGGCTGGCAGGCGGTGGCTGTGGCCCTAGGCAGGACGCGCCTCATTGCATCCTGTCAGGCTGTAGCTGAGGTGCCTGGTACTGCACGAAGGTGGTGCCTGCAGGGGCAGCAGCAGACAAGGCTGGGGGCATGGCAGCTGGGTAGCCATAGCCCACGAAGCTGGTGGCTGTGGCAGGCGAGGCGGCGTACGGGTACTGGTCGTAGGCAGCTGGAGGGTACTGGGCATAGGCTGGGCTGCTTGGTGTATACTCAAGGTAGGGCGAGGACAGTGACGGGACAGGGGTGGCAGGTATCACCACGCTGGGCTGCACGATGGCTGGCGGGTAGATGTAGTGGGGAGTCAGCCTGTGGGCCAAGCAGAGTGTCAGGGGCTGTAGGCAGAAAGGAATGCAATGGCGGCAGAGTGGGGGAGGCAAAGTGGGGGATATGGGGGGGCAAAGAGACCAGAGCCCTGCCCATCTATAACCCCATCTACAAGACAGTTTCAGCAACATGCCAGGTGTACTCTGACACCAGGGCCTTTGCACGGGCAGTGCCATCGCTTCACACGCCACCAAACACCTGTTCTCAGTGTCCTCCTCCTCAACCTAGGCCCACCCCGTATCTCCCACCAATACCCACTGAACAGTGTTTAAACGTGAGGCCTTTGTTTAAACCGGGAATCTCAAGACTGTGAGGAGAGAGACGGTAACAACTCAAGGCCTGAGAAAAACCACGGGAGCAGTGCAGCTCACATGCCAGATACCTACCCCTCCCAGTGACCCCCACACTCCTTAGCCACCCACCAGAGCTCCTGGATGGCAGGAGCTCCTCCCTCATGGAGTCCATACTCAACTCTTGCCAGGGAAGGCTGAGCAGCAGGGTTGCAGGTACACCCACTGCAGGATGGAGGGCAAAGGGCTGCTGGTGCGCTTGGTTTGTGCCCTGCTAAGTAACAAGATGCTCCAGAGGCCTTATCTAATGTCCCATCAGCACAGCCATTCTAAAGTCAGGAGGGCTGAGTGCCCTGTGCCAGGTGACCACGTAGGTCCTGCAGCTTGTAACTGGAGGGCACCTGGAGACCTGAGCTCCCACTCTGGGGACCCCATCAGTCTTTCGCATGCTGGGGTTACAGGTAGACTGCCATGGGATCCAAACTGTGGCCATCACACGAGTGCAGCAAGCACTTACTACCTCTTCCTCGCCACAGCCCCAGCAGCAGCCCCAGCAGCAGCCCCAGCAGCAGTGTAAATAGCACAGGTACCAAAGGGACACGGGCGAGGCCAGGAGTGCACACAGGGAGGCACAGTTGACACAGGTGTGACCCTGCATGCTGTTTGGAGAGCTTCTGCACCCAGCTGCCCTCTCCATTTTCAAAGGGCAGGGGCAGCTGACCAGACGTTGCCAGGACACCGATCACCGGCAGTGGTCAGCATCCTGTATACCAAAGGGCAACAGATGTGCAGTTGAGGCCAAACAGCCTTTGGCAGGAGCCCCAGGTAGTGTCTGCCCTACCTCCTTGACTGGAATGGCACTGCCGTGGATTCTAACCCTACCTCAGATTCCTGCCAGCACAGAGTCATGAACAGAACACATGGCTGAGTTCTGCAGGAAGAGGTGGAGGACAGAAACCCAGAGCTCAGGAGAGGCTGCAGGAAAGTGGAGCCCGGGCAGGCCCCAGGGAGGATGCCCAGGCAGGATTACGCTCAACAGGACTGGGAGGCAGGGCTCCTCCTCACCACTCAGCAAGCCCACAGATCCCTAAGCCCTGCTCAGACCAAAGCCTGCACAGCAGTGGATCCCAAAGCACCCAACACTCCTGCACCTGCCTCAGCCTGGGGTCCAGGGCCATTTCCTGCACTGTCCCCCAGCCTGGCCTGACCCTCTGAAACCAGAGCTCTGGTAGAGGGTGCTGCTGGATGCCTGCTCCCCACCGGGCAAGACCGAGGTCTTGCTAGAGCAGCAAAGCCTATGTGGGTGTCCCTACCTAGGTGTCAGGCAGGAAGCCCCACCTGACGCAGGCACTGAGGCTCCAAGAGAGTTATGCTCTTAACTTCCCGAAACATGGGTGGAACACCCTTACCCAATCCCTCTAGGGGTGGCGTTTTGCTAACACTGAGATTCCATGCTCTGCCCACCCGGAGGACCTGCCCAATCCTGTATGCCCTAAATGCTCCGGGTCACCCCATCTCTGCATGCTCACCTGTACTTTCCTTGAGGTCTCTGCCAGGCACTACTGTGGTGCCTGACACAGGACAGGTGAAAACGACTCAGAGACTATCAAGTCACACTTATGCCACACGCCCCTGGAACCACAGTTCAACAATCCTTTAAAACCAGTGCTCGGGAGGCAGAAGCAGAAGTGGATCAGTAGTTCAAGGCCAGCCTAGTCTACAAAACGAGTTCTAGGACAGCTAAGGCTACTCTGAGAAGACTCCACACTACGGCCAACACCATAGGTTAAAAGCAGCAGCAGCTGGGATGGGGCCTGCACACCAGAGAACACTCTGGCACATAGAGATCGCTCTACTTTAAAATACCACCTGAGTTCTAGCCCTGCGCCCTGTCCATGGGTGACCCTGGTCCCAGACCGCACACTGCTGCAAGCAATGTGGAAGCCATGTGTGTCCAGAGACGTCCCCAGTGCTGCTCAGACTCAAATGCCAGCCACCATTCAACCACTCTCATGCCCAGCCTAGCAAGGGCACCAGCCTCCTAACCTTCTACCGCAGCAGTACGGGGCCCTGCAGGGCTCAAAGCCCCCACATCTCAGCATGCCCACCCACCCAAAACTCTACAAAGCCACTGTCACTCTCCCCCACTTCCTACCTCTGGGCCAGCAGACTCCACTTGGCCTAACCCACTAAGTCCTTCATATACCACTTAAAGACTTCAAGACCACATCACCCCAGGGACCAGAACCAGGGACTAGCACCATCCCACTGGACCGAGAAGCAAATCCAAACTTCTCCTGGGCCTTCCGACATGAGAGCCCACACCCACCTCTCCACCCTGGATGATCCTGCTGTCCCCAAACTACAGCCACCCCGAGGTGCTAACACCTGGGGTACACAGCCCAAAGGTTTCTTCCCCCCAGCATCATCCTGAGGGCCCCTCCTGCCCCTTTCCAAAGCACCCTATCCTTTTATTTGTATGAACCTTCATGGCCATGCAGGCCGAGTTTCCTTGCTCCATTGTCCTTAAAGGCCCAGAACAGCATCTGTGGACATCTGAGCACCCGGGGGCAAGCCAGAAGGCCCAGGCATGAGACAGCAGATAGAGCAGCAGCCTCAGACACCAGCAGGGTAGGATGGGACAGGAGACACAGCTTTGTCTGTCAAGTTTCACAGCAGACAGTCTGACCTGCCATCCTGGTCGACTGCCTGCTTTAGTCCTGTGGCGTCCTTAGTTCTCGGAATGACACGCCTACAGGCAACTGGATCTTCACCCCTGTGAATCCCAGGCCTCTGGCAGCATCAGGGCCCAAGGGGAGGTCAAGTGAACCGACACCTTTCATGCTCCGCCTGTCCAGCCTTACGGGCTGAAATCTAAAGGTGGGGTCACCCACTCTCTCCAGGGTGCTCTGCCACCACCAGCTTTCTCGGGTTCACTCCCATCCGGGCCTTGGCTGAGAGTAGATGCCACTGTCTCCTCACACCCAGGGTTCCATTTCCGCATCCTTTTCAGGGAACCTTCTGCCCTTTCTCAAGTCAGGGTGGCCCGGGACAATTAATACCACCCTAAGCAGCAGCAGCAGCAGCAGAGTTCCTAGGCCAGAGGCCACCAAAGGAGTTTAAATCCTGGAGCTTTGGGGACCCTCCTGCCAGGAAGACCCATGTGACGCTAAGGGAAGGATGGCTCAAGTTCTCAGCTTCCTAGCGGTATCTGGTTTGGGGTAACACTGAGCTATCAAGCTACAGAGGCCGAAGGGAAGAACCCAGAGTGGGCTGCTATGGGTGCTGGCCAGGGCTGACAGCTGGGTCTAAAGGGTGGGGCCAGGAGAACCTGACCCACTGGGAGGGAAGAGGTGGCTTCTCCTCCCATCAAGTCCAGAGTCAGGTCAACAAATAAACTGCCAGGAGCACTTGACTGACTTGGCCTAGGGTCCAGATCTCACTGCCTGTTTGAGTTTTCCCAGTCTGTTTCCCCACTGTATGCTAAGGGTACCACTGGCACATCTCCTGGGATGCTGGCTACCCCCAGAAGAGAGATGGGAGCTCTGCAGCAGCATCTGAGACATCTCTCTCCCCACCCTGAGCACAGTTATCATGGCTACTACTAAGGAGGGTTCAAAGTGAGTGGTGTCAGTGCAGGCCCTGCCCCTGTGTGTGAAGCCCAGCTCTCAGAAAAATCACTGGCCACAGCCCAGGAGGGCCCATTTCCCGAACACGAAGCCACACTGAAAATAAAAACGAAAAAGGCAAATGAGCCCATTTCACTTTTCTTTCTCCCTGGGGGCCTCATGCCTGGGTGCTGGAGGCGAGCCTGGCAACTTACCAGCAGCCCCAGCGTTGGGGTGGGGCGGGGCGGTGGCTCGTGTGTGGCAGCCTGGCAGGCCTCCTGGGAATCCCCTGTCAGGGGGACACCAGGCTCTCTGGGGTGCACAGCAGCTGGGTGAGTTTAGGCAGGGAGAAGACACACCACAGTAGGAGCCAGCTGAGTACATGTCCACATGAACCTGCCCAAATTCCACCATAGGCCTGCTAGCTACAGTCTAAGTTGTACGGCATTCTTCCTCCAAGGTCAAGTCCATCTATTGTCCACTCTGGAATCATAGCCCTTCTCCCGAGCTCTAGTGGTCCAGGTGATTCTGTCTCAGGCTAGATGGCAGCTGTCCCAAGGGAAGGCCTTCTGGTTCAATGAAGCAGTAGAGGGATGCCCTCAAAACAAATCAGAGTCCCAGCACTTGGAAAGCAGGAGGTTGCTTGTAGTCCAGGAGTAGAGAGCTTATCTAGCACGCATAAGGCTGGGTTCAAGTCCCAGCTCCAGAGAAACAAGAGGCAGAGGCAGGAACCCGAGAGTTCAGTCTGCTGGGCACCATATGCTGAGCTAGAAAGACCCTGCCTGGCTTAACAAGGAAGAAGAAGCGACGGTACATGACTTTGACCCTAGCACTTGGGAAGCTCACTGCTGGTTCGAGACCAACCTGGGCTGCATGACAAGGTCTTGTTACAGAAAAAAGGACCCACACACTGCTGGGCTCTGGCCTCTGTTCCCATATCACCACCCCACAGTCCCTTCCTCTACAGCTCTTATACTACCCTGCATGGTTCTGTCTCCCTCGCTAAAAGTCTCCTGGGAGGGACACTGTGGTCACACCAGTGGAGCTAGGGCCCCTGCCCTGACACAAAGGGAGGGTCAGAATCACTCTGCAGACTCCCTGCCTGTTCCCAGCTGACACCAAGTCTATAGGAGGGCTGGGGGAAGGGAACAAGGCCACTGTCCCAAGGGATGCCTCAATTCCTGAGCCAGGATCTAGGGGCCAGAGGCCATCTGGTGGACCTTCGTGCCATGGACACATCTCTGGGGCTAACTGAGCCATGGACCCTCTGCCTCAGGCTTTAGAAGCGTTACCTTGGGCACCAGGCAATAACTGAACTCTGAGAGGAACCCACGAGTGCCCGAGGTTAGCTCTTGTCCCAGCAGACAGGGACAAACAACAGGTGCAGCAGCAAAGGCAGCACACCCTCTGGGAGGGTCAGACAGACAGCCCACGCCTGCCTCCAGACAGGCTGCCAAACAGGAAGTGATGACGGGGGAAGCAAGTAGGGCCACCCCCAAGATAACCCACAGGTGGTGGGGTGAGCATGCTCACACCTGCTGCTCTGGGACTGGCTTAGTGCCTACAGTACTTCCAACTCCTCACTGCCACACCCCTAGAGAGGCCTCCTGAACCAGAGTGTGTGACACACCTGCCCCTCCTACAGCCTCACACTGTCCTCACCTTTCACTGCCCTCAGTGAAATTAGGGCAAATCCCTCTGAAGGGCAGGGCCAATCCCTTCCTCCAACCTCCCTTCACTGGCTGGCTACACTATCTGTGCAGAAAAAAGGCTAGCACAGTGTGGGACTCTATGGGGACCCAGACACTATGGCCCTCAGTGTGAGACCCTATGGGGACCCAGACACTATGGCCCTCAGTGTGAGACTCTATGGGGACCCAGACACTATGACACTCACAGTGTGAGACCCTATGGGGACCTAGACACTATGGCCCTCACAGTATGAGACCCTATGGGGACCCAGACACTGTGGCCCTCACAGTGTGAGACTCTATGGGAACCCAGACACTGTGGCCCTCACAGTGTGAGACCCTATGGGGACCCAGACACTATGGCCCTCACAGTGTGAGACCCTATGGGGACCCAGACACTATGGCCCTCACAGTGTGAGACCCTATGGGGACCCAGACACTATGGTGCTCATTTACACCGTAACACACGCAGCTCAACTGGCCAGTCAGATAACACAGCACTGTTCATTCCCGGGGAGCAACCTCAGTAGCACCCTGTCTAACTGCAGTGGTCCTGGCCACACTGGTCACCGGGTTGGGGATGTCTGTCTCACCACCCCGTTCCCCCCATCACCTCTAGTCCCCAGGTCTGGTGACATGACATCAGGACAGACATCACCATGCGGGTACCAGGTTCATACCACAGAAAACACAGTCTCTAAAATGAAGACTATGGGAAAGAAAACCCACCCCAGAGAGAGGATGCCCAATTGTTGTTGGTCTGGGGACATGAGTTCACTCATCCAAAAACTGTTACGTGAGCAAGGGAGGTGCTGGGAAGAGAGGGATGGGCCTGGGTGGTCCTAGGGAGAGGGCAGGCCTACAGTCTATGTGGCCCCAAGCTTAGGCCTGTTGTGGGATCATCCAGGACAAACCCCAAGGCTCTCCATGGCCTTGGGATCAACACGCTCCACACAACATGCCTAGTCCTTAACGTGGCCCTGTCACCAATGCTGCTGTCCAGAGGTGCAGCCTGACACCCAGCAGGCTTGGGACTCTGGCTTGACCTCAGCCCCTAGGGCCTGGCCTGGCCCTATTTTGGGGAGAAAGGATCAGTGTCTGGGCATCTTGCCACAGCAAGGTTTCCCCTTAAGAACAGGGAGAACAGCCTGCTGGAGCAACAGCCCTTCAAATATAGCTCAGGAGAGGCTCCAAGGGCTTGCCGGGCCAGAGACAAACCTCGGCTCTCCATGAGCCATAGGCTGAGTGTGGACAGACACCCTTGACCCTGAGAGGCCCTGACAAATATAACCAGGGTGGGGTAATCTCAGCCCTCCCCTCTCATCTGCACTGCTGACTGTGTCCCAGGGCTGGAAGAGACCCCATTGCTGGAAGGTCCTGGGTCACTTATCCCCAGCAGGGATTACCACACAAGCCTAAAGGCTGGCAAAAACTATTGCAATGGCTGAGGAAAGCTTCACCAGACACCAAGCCTTGTCCCACAGATTCAGTTACATGACGGACAGGCACAGGCTGTACAGCCAGCAAGGCTGTACAAGGCCCGGTCAACAAGTAGGCATGGGGGCAAGCAGATGGGGACCCAGGTAAACAGCAAAGCATAGTGTTCTCAAGAGTCTTCATAAGCTAACGGGTAGTTCTGACCAGACAGGTGAGGACCCCAACAGTGGTTTGGCTCATAGGCATTATAGGGGTCTTAAATGTCAAGGGTCCAGAAGCCCTAGTATACAGTCATGCAGGCGCCTGCAGGCTCTGAGCTGCCAGGGTTCCAGCTCCCACCAGGCCCTCAGCCAGGGTAGCCCAAGGCTGACTGACAAAACCAACCGCTGAGTCAGGCCCAGCCAGGCCAGCCTGATTGTTTGCAAAAACAAAGGGAGCTGCTGACAGCCCAACTCTGCCTCCCAGCTGGGAGGGCAGGGCACTTATAGCAATGACCCAGGCAGCACTGGGTCTGTCTCTGTCTGTCTCTCTGTATCTTCTCTGTCTCTGTCTGTCTCTGTCTCTCTCTCTCATACATACACACACACACACACACACACACACACACACAGAGTTTGGTAAGGGCAAGAAGTGGTATGTTCCTCAAAGGAACCCAAGGACCATTGGTACCGCAGGTCGGCCAGTCCCTCTGCTCACCTGTCCATTTGGGTCTACACTCCTTGGCACCCTCCAAACACTGAGAGACTACTTTGTAGTCAAAGTGGTAGACGACCAGTCTGCTAATCTAGTTACAAACTACTGTGGCCTGACACCAGATACCCCCGAGTATCAGGGCTCCTGGAACATGCACACCCCCAAAGACAGCAAGTGTGGCCCTGAGTTTACAGGTCCACACCTCACCCCCTGGGTAAGTCACTAGCCATCTATGAGGACAGGAGGAGGGCCTTTTCCAGAGACTAGGGCATGCTGTCCATAAGTAGTAGTGACCCCATTTTCCAGATGAGGAAAGGCAACCAAAGGGGGCACAGATGGAAAGTAACAGAGGCTGTGAACGTAGCTGAGGGCCGCAGAGGCCGGGCAGGCACTAGTGACTGCGAGGCAGCTATGTATCAGAGGCATGGGAACCCCTGCCCCAGTGTAAGCATCTCTCATCTCAGCCCAGCATCAGCCTGAAACCCAGGACCCAGGAGCACAGCAAGCTACCAGAGAGAGGGGCACCCTCCTCACACAGCCGGCAGGGACTACCGTGCAGATACCAAGGCTAGGATGTTCCCAAACTCCTTCCAGACAGCCTCGAACACATAGGGAACATATCCCAGGCCAAAAAAGTGATTTGGCACCATCTGCCATGGTAGCACCCCAAGTACATCCCAGGACACCAGTGACAACACGAGAAAACGCAGACTGGGGCCCAGAACACAGCTCCCCACAGATATGCCCCTGCATGGCTCACACCAATCCCCAAGGAGAGTTGTGGAGAATCCCAGTGGCGCCTCACAGAACAAGCACACTTAGAGCAAGCAGCACTGTTTCCAGCCATCTGACCCACTGTGCTGGCCAAACTCAGCTCTCACCCCAACATACACCCACCCCACTCCAACGTTCAGCTCCAACCCCAACAGACACCCCAATTTACCTCCCAGCTCCCGCCCCGACAAACCCCACTCTACCCCACCCACCAAGCTGAGACACAAAACCTGGCAGTAAGGATTTGGCAAGCTTGCCAGTGCAAAGCGGGTGTGTGTGTGTGTGTGTGTGTCAGAGTTCCACCCACCTGGCTCATTCACAACCAATCTACACTGGATAAACAGCTGACTGTGGCCAAACCAAGGGGCAGGGTCTAACGCTTGTGTCCCTCAAGCGTGTGAGCCCTTCCCCAAGCAGCTGCCAGGACTACTGCTCTTTTTAGTATGGGAGGAGGTGGGACACGGAACAAGCGACTCACACGAAAAGACAACTAGTGACAGTCACCTAATATGCCATTCACAAACATGAACCCTCACCGGGTACAGTCCCACAGGAGCCACTTCCATGGCATTGGTCCACATCAGAGAGCACCCCAGGAAGAGCCCGGGTCACCAGATCCACTCAGCCTCGGCACACACTCTAGGAGGGCTGCCTGCTGGGGACGGACTGAGCCCCCATATTCACTGCACAGGTGAGGAAGTTGAGGCACAGATGGTCACGTGACACCTGGCCGAGGAGGTGTCACATAGTGGGGGCAAGGCATGCACCAGGCTTGAAGGCGTGTGCTCCCCTTTGAGTTAGAGAAACGCAGTTGGTCTTATCTCTTCCTCCACACTTCCAACACACAATCCAGTTTCTGAAAACAGCCATTTCCCCAGCCTTGCAGATCTGAGACAGACAGAAGCCCACAGCTGTCCCACCTCAAGGCCCTCCCACCCACACCAGCTATATCCACTCACCCATAGGTGCGCTGGATCAAGGTGGGGTGTAGCTGCTGTACACCAACGGCAAAACCTAAAACAAGAGGACAGTTAGGAACAGGATACTATGGGTAAGGCCCAGGGCCATACGCAGGGAGGCAGAGTCATGCGTGCTACACTCCCCTGTCACAAAGGGCAGTAAGCTTCCTTCTCCCATCCCAGCACCACCTCTGTCCCTGCTAGTGAACTCTCAAAACACCCAAAGCGCAGAAGTCTACAGGTGGCAGCGGCTTCTCTGGGTGACTCCTAATCTCCAGCCCCGTCAGCAACTGACTTCTTCCCTCCTCATGGGTAGGGCAGACATTTGAGAGTCTGTATCCCTGGGACTATACACTGCTGAGAAAGAAGAGCAAGCTTCCAAGCTAGGGGTGGCTGCCCTAGGCTGGCTCTGCAGGGCACATGACTGCTGGCGGCCACTCTGGGACAAAGGGGGAGAGGGGGGCAGTGTATTCCATCAGACAGATAGCAAGGCTGAATATAGAAACAAGAAGGGCTGCAAAGAAAGCTCAAACGCTCACCAGTCTGCAGGCTCCTAGGTTTGGCACCCAGGTAGGCCAGGTTCACATTGGCCTTGCGGCCATCGATGATAGGGTTAGGGTCTTTGCAAGCCCTATCAGCTGCTGCCCGATCAGCCATGGTCACCTGCGGGAACACGGAGGGTCAGGGGCTTCGGTGGCTTGCTGAGGGAAGCAGGACAGAGGGGAAGAGGATCCTGCCCTGGCATCAGGCCATCCCTGGGTCTTCCCTCCCAGGAGCAGGAGGATATTTAGTATTCAGGACCCTTGAGGCTGTCTTCTCTGCCTCCAGGACTTCAGCTCCTTCCCCTAAGTTCAAGTGCTGGGAAATGGAGCCTTCAAGGACAACGATAATCCCCTGGGAGGTGGAGCAAAAAGAACCCCTAGGGGAGGGGAGGGGAGCCCCCCCCCCCAGGCTGTTCTGCCCAGGAGTAAGTACCGTTAACTTTCTCAGAGGAGAAGTTTGGGGGACACTAGAGTGGAAGGAAGTGGGAAACCGTCTTCAAGTCGCTAGTGTTAAAGCTGACGCTTATTTGGGGAGGTTGGAAAGTGTGGGGGAAGGGCCGACGGCCCCGGGAAGCCCCGGAGTCCAGGCTGCGCGCGGCGGGTCTGGGAGGCGGTGGGGGAGGGGCGGCGGCAGGTGCGCGCGCCGCGGGCACTCACGAAGCCGTAGCCGCGGGACTTGCCGGTCTGGCGGTCGGTGATGACTACGGCCTCCTCGATGTCTCCGAAGCCCTCGAAGTACTTTCTGAGCGATGCGTCGGTGGTGTGGTAGGGCAGGCCGCCCACGAAGATCTTGGTGAACGTGGTGTCCTTCTGCGAGCCGTGCATGGCGCTGGGGGCGGCGGACGGCCGCGGAAACACGTTCGGGGCGCACGTGGGCTGCAGCAGCATGGGGGCCGCCGCTACCGAGCCGGCCGGCGCATGCGGGGGCGTCGCAGGCCGAATCCGAGTCTCCCACGCTGTCCCAGGCCAGTCGTCGGTCAGCCGCGATGCTCCTACTCTGAGCCCAGCGGGCTGCCGGCCGCCTTTGTAGCCGGCCACGCCCAGCAGCCACGCCCCTTGTATCAGACACGCCCCCACCCGATAGCGGGGGTTGCCGGGAAATGTAGTTCTAGACCCACCCCACGTGCCTGGACGCTCCTGTGTTCGCGGGTATCAATCACAACTGGTCTCGCTGGGCGCAAGGTCCGGTAGCTTCTATGCGCTGCTTGAGTCAGTGGTTTACGCCGAAGAGACTAGGGGAGCAACGTACGTTTTAAAAGATCCGAAGTAGTGGCTCAGCTGGTCATGTGCGAAACCTTACGTTTGATCTCAGCATCACATAAACCTGGCTGATGGCACACACCTGTAAACCCAGCACTCAGGAAGGGGAGGAAGGCGGGCTAGAAGTTCAAGGCCACCCCTTGTAGTAAGTCTGAGACCAGATGGGCTAAATGAGACTATCACACACAAAAAAAGTAAATGCAAAGTGTATTTTGCCATATATATATACTTTTGGAGGCCTGGGGTGTCAGGCACTTTATGCTGGGGCTTCAAGAGAAGCATATCCCTGGGACCCTCGGGCTTCTGTGGAAACGAGGGCTAATTCACAATAACTGTATCTTTAACAGCCTGATGGAGGCTAAAAGCCACGAGGCCATGCGGGAGAGCAGAGGCGTCTGGGCTTCTTTATCACTAGCATGGGGACTCTGGAGCCACCCTTAGCCGGAAAACAAGCAGAGATCACAGCATGCCATGGGGCCAAGGTTGGGACAAGATGCCAGCCTGCAGAACTCTTCTGACCCAGCGCAAATGCAAATGTGGAGCCCCTTGTTGAAGAGACATAAATCTCGCTGTGGTGGCACACTGATTTTAATGCTCAGGAGGTGGAGTTGAGAGGATTACAGGCTCATCCCCTGCTACACAGGCCAGAAGCCAGCCCAGAAGCAGGCTGGATGCCTTAGCGGCTGGGCCAGGAAGCAGCCCTCATCCAGCGTCTCCCATGTCCTCATCTCTGGCTATCACATTGGAACCTGCAACTTTTAGTGGGCTTACAACTGGCCCAGCCCATGGTCAAGGGGGGACAGAGAGTCAGATAGCCTCCTGGTAAGCTTAGCCCCACCCGGTGCTTGCACAGTTGGTTCCTTGCCGGTGAAGCCAAGCGCCTTCACACAGAGCAGACCCTCTCCCCGCCCCCCAATGCCTGAGAGCCTGCTGGGGTTACCTCCTCGCAGCCGCCTTCCCACCTTTGCCCTCCTTGCTTCACATCTCCTTTGCTGTTCGGTTTGTTTTTCCCAAACACTAACCAACGTGGCCTCCTCCCTGTCTAAGGGTCTCCTGATGCTGCTGAGTGAGCTCCCTGACAGCAGGGCTCTTGCGTGTTTTCCTCAAACTGTAGGGCTTGGCAAGGGAAGCCTGCCTTGGGCAATGTCTGTAGAGCGAATCCATAGTGGGTGTAAAGAGGGCTCCTGACCAAAAGACCCCTTAAGAAGCTTCTTTTGAAAACCAGTTAAAGTATGTTCTTGGCATCCCTAGAGGGCCGAGACTGTGTGGTCCTGAAGTCTTGAACCACATGGGTGCCTTCCTGGGGCCTCAGTTCCTCCTGGTGACACACTGCTGCTGATGGCCAGGACGGTTGGCTTCAGGGCTTGCCGCCTACAAGTCCCAGCGCTGCCCCTGCCACCAACCAGCCCCGCCCCTCTGCTTCCCGAGGGCCCGCCCCAAGAAGCGCGCTGGGCGGACGCTGTAGGCACGTGCTGCAGCCTGGGCAGGAGGAGGGGGATGGGGGATCACAGAATGTGCGAGAGCACGGCGCGGGCGTGACCCCCGGGGGCTGGCTGAGCCTCCTAGTCTGAAACTCTGGGCTGTCGGAGGACGGTCCCTGCACCTAGCTCCTCCTGGCTCTTTGGATTTCTGCATCAGCTGCCGTAGCACCTGTTCAGGGGCTCCACATCCCACCGTCTGCTGTGCGTCGATTTACCTTCCTCTGAATACATGTGCCCTAACGGCTGCGACTCTGGGCCGGGGATGCCATCCACCACTCTCCCACCCTCGAAGCAGGCAGCTGCAGCGAGTGAATGGTTTTGCATAGTAGGCATCTCCCTTAGGCACAGTTGCCCAGGAGGGCACTGAGTGGTGTACAAAGGCAGGAAGGACCTAGGGCAGGCAGTGACATCACGTGGAAAGTAGGGAACGGTGGAGTGCAAAGGCCCAGACGTGACAACTGCAGCTACAGTCAGTTAATGAATCCTCCCTCCTGCTGCCTCTCACACAGGGTCTCATTATGCAGCCCAGGCCAACCTCTAACTTTTATCCTCCTGCCTCAGCCTTCCAAGTCCTGGAATTACAAGCATTGGACTGCCATGCTTGACTCAGGGGTATGTTTTGAGGGCTGGCAATGGCCTCATGCATCACTAATCATGAAGTTCATTTGACCTTTGTGGTGCCTGCTAAGGCCCTCACTGGGGATTCCCCTAGATTAGGTGACTTAAAGAAGCAGCCATTCATGGGTACTTCATCGTTATCCATAAGCCTGATCTGCTGGAGTAGCCTGAGGCTCCTGAGCCAAGCCAATTCCAAGGCCCCATGTCACTATAACCATCCCCAAATCTCATTCAGAAGAGGTCCTGGTCCCCTGCTCTGTGGGCTGAGAAGGTGGGATGGTCCCAGTGTTGACATGTTCCAGGACCACACAGCCAGACTAGGCAGAGTCAGGATTAGGACTGAGGAGCAGGGGAAAGCCCCCTGACACCTCATCCTCTGGACTGGAGTGAGGTCCTGTTGGCCATAACCCAGCTAGTCTGTAACCTAGCTAATCAACCATCAGTTGATTAAAGTTTATCTAAACTGGTGTCTGTGGATGGGCCAGCAAGCACCTGACAAGCTCAGAGTTGAGCAGGCTTCATGCTTGGGCTGCCCCATTACCCAGCTGGCAAGGCCAATTGTCAGCCTTGGTGGTGTAGACACAGACAGGCTGCCTAGCTGGCCCTGAGAAGGTGGGGCTGGGGCTGGGGCTGGTCAGTCCTCAGTAACCCTCCTGCCAGCAGGGGATAATTATAACTCTCATACGGTCAGCAGCTCCGGAGGCAAAGCCCTTGACACAAGCCTGAAACCAACATCAGATCTTAGGACCCTGTGATGTTGCTGGCCGCTGCGTGGCGGAGAATCCCCAGTTTCAGTGGGGGAAATCCTGCCCCAGGAGCCAGCAAAGGCTAGCAAAGTGCCAGAGATCCGGCGAGGGGTCCAAGTGACCAGCAGCCACACTACAAGGACGCAAGAGGCAGCATCTTGGAGCAAGTCAGTTTTTTGAAGACTTTTCTGGACCCGGGGCTCAATACAGTGACTCAGAGAGGTAAAGGTGCTTGAGCTAAAGCCTAGAGACCTGAGTTCAATCCCCAGGACCCATATAAAGATGGATAGAAAGAACTGACCCCCCAAAGTTGTTCTCTGACCTATGCACACACGCACATAGAGGCATGAATGCACACTCTGCTGCTGCCATCACCACCAAACAACAAAACAATACAAACAAACAGAATGCACTCGCTGCAGCAGAGACAGCTGGATGTGAACCTCCACTGCCCTTCAGGCTGGACAGGGCATCAGACATGACAGCAAGGGATACGGAAACCTGTTGTGAAACCCAAGTACTCTGGAGCCCTGAATGACTGATAGGTAACACCTTAGCCCACAAGCGTTTCCCCCTCCCGCTATGACAGGAGAGTGTGGAAGAATGCAGTTGCTTTTCCACCCACCATGTCCTTATCTGAGCTAGGGAGTCCCCAGTGGAAGTCTGTGGGGCCTCTGTGCAGCTTTCCTCTTCCTGACTGATGAGATCAAGTACTAGGCAATACTAGACCTTGGCAACCATTTCTTCTTTTTTTTTTCATACATTTTTGTTAAGGCAGGATTTCGTGTAGCCCAGGCTATCCTCAACTTTGCTGTGTAATCAAGGATGACCTTAACTCATCCTTCCTCTTACTGACTACTAGGATTGCAGGAATGCACCGCCATGCTTGATTTATGGGGTGTTGGGGAACAAGCCCTGGGCTTTCTGCACAAAGGATAAGCATTCTGTCAACTGAACTATTCGTCAGTCTAACCTTAGCATCTTTCTGTCCTGAGCATGTGTGAGCTGTCTGGAAGACATCTCGTGAGTGTGAGGCAAAGTCAGAGACTCACAATACTACTGATAGAACTAAACACAGGACACGTGCGGATGCCTGGAGAGGTCCTTTATAGTCACAGCCTGCTGGGGGACGGGAGTGTGCCTGGGGCAGAGGTCAGGGGTGCCACTGCACCCGAGGTGGAGGCCAGGGCACCCAGGGAGACCTGGCTCCTGCTCTTCTCCCCACAACCCTTCAGCTGCTATAGTACATGGGATCATCCAGGACTTTGATCTCAGCCCATTTCTTGTACACTCAAGCCTTGAATGACTGGTTGGTTTTTATTTTATTTTATTTTTTCAAGACAGGGTTTCTCTGTGTTGTCCTAGAACTTGCTCTGTTGACTAGGCTGGCCTCAAACTCAGAGATCCACCAGCCTCTGCCTCCCAAGTGCTGGGATTAAAGGTACATACCACCACAGCCCAGCTTTTTTTTTTTTTTTTATTTCCTGTGTAGGGCACAACGGTGTCTTCTGCACTGGGCTTGGGAGGTAGGTGTGAAGGTGCACAGGTGTGTGCCCTGAGTGATCAGGCTCCCTGCAGGCAGGTGGAAAAGGTAACACAGGTTCCTGAGGATTCGAGTTAGAACAGCCTTAGCTGCATACCCCCTGCCCCAACCTCAGCTAAACGGGGTCGCCAGATTCCTGGAGTAAAATAGCAAACTAGCACCTAACAGAGGATGCCTGGGAGGTTCAGAGCTTGAACTTTCAGAAAGAGGCAGAGCCTAACCCCATCTGCCCTCTCTCATCTCAGGCAGGAACAGGGCACCCCTTCTGTTGGCCTGTTTCTCAGCTCTGATGGGCAGGGATGGGTCATGCTTGCTCCCAGAGAGCTCCCAACTTGTCCCCAACTGCACAGGAGCACCAATCCACTAAAGCACATTCTGCCAAGTAGTGTCCCCTCCCTGGTCCTCCTAGGCCTTGGAGCCCATGGCCATCTGCAGAGACTGGTTGACTTTTCTCAGAGTCATGGCTAAAGAAACAAAATGCCTGTTTGCAAAGGAAATTGACCCAGCCCGGTCTACAAGAGCTAGTTCCAGGACAGGCACCAAAACCCTGTCTCAAAAAACAAACAAACAAACAAACTATATATCTGTAAGCCAGGCAGTGGTGGCACATGCCTTTATTCCCAGCACTCGAGAGGCAGAGGCAGGCAGATCTCTGTGAGTTCAAGACCAGCCTGGTCTATTGTGTGAGTTCCAGGAGAGCCATGGCTACATAGAGAAACCGTTTCAAAAAACAAAACCAAATTAAATTGAGCCATTAATCTCACAATATTTTGGGTTAAGTTCATATTTCTATTTCACATTAATATGAATGTTAATTTCATTACACAATGTGTGATGTAGGCATGTATGTTTTCACACTGGAGCATTATAATGGGGCCAACTGGAGGCTGCACAATGCTGCAGTGTGGAGGTTCAGTCACCAAGTCCAGCTGTTTGTGACAGCTGCACAGGGGCTTCCAAGGCACGGGTGTGGCTCAGAGTGCTGGGGCTGTAACATGCACACGATGATCCTGGGTCACTGGGCTCTGGCTGGGGAAGGCAAGTGGTCTTTCTCCCACCTGGTCCATGGGCCTGTGTGCAAGAAGCTCCTGTGGCTGCTGTTGCCAGTCTTCACACACCCAGGGATGTAAAGCATTACCGTTTATCCTCCCGCCATTCTGGAGGCCAAGGGTCTCCATGAAAAAGGCTGTGGCACCTCCAGACAGAGCCCTCATTCCTCCGCCAGCCAGCGCCATCCTGGTGCTTCCCACAGGCTCCAGACCAATGTTCTCTTCTGGTTTCATGTCTTCTCACGGCCTCTGTTGGCTTTCTGATCCGATCCATTGTCTCCCATTTTTGTGGGATAAAAGAGAGCTACAGAAGCGCCCCAGTGCTGGGAAAGGTGACTGCTCTCGCAGAACACAGCACCTTCCCTCAGCACTGGAGCAGGGGTGGTGCGGCTCACACAGCTTTACAGGGGCCAACAAAAAAGTTGAAACAAACTTGGAAGCCTGCACTGATGCCTGATGGGATGGCTATTTCCTAAGGATCAGGGAAAGGGGAGAGGGATGAAGGGAATCAGTAGGTCATCTTCAAAATATTTTATTATAAAACACAGTACAGGGCTCATCAACAGTTCACACCCAACAATGTCAAATACACGCTGCTGGACGACACAAAGTTCAATAAATGGGCCTGCAGTGAGAACCTCAGTTCCCTTAGAGTTATGGGGCACTGCAGCAGAGAGCGGAATGGAGAAAAGGCAAGCCACCAGATGCTGGGCTGACCGCTAAACAAGAACATCAGTCCTCCACGGTGGAGATCCACAGCCAGGACAGCTGGGCCGGAGCTTGGGCAGAGATGACGTGTTGTGGACAGCAAACTCCAAGAGCCCCAGCTTCAAGCCACTACTTCTTGTTCCGTGGCTTTAGTTCTTCAGCCGCATTACGCAGGAAAATGTAATTTTTCTTTTGAGGATTATAAAACTCATGTCCCTAAAGAAGGAAAAAATCCCAAATGACCTTAGTATTAAAGGCAACAAGGTATTAAACAAGTATTAGAGCAGTACCCACACCGAGCCCTGCTCTGAGAAGGCAGAGTTGAGTGAGAACGGAGACATCAACAGTCTATGCTATGCAAAACCTCTACCCTCCGAAGTCAGAGAGCCAGGGCCTGGCTGCCAGTGTCCTGCTAAGGGTGGCCTTTCCTACAGTATTCTGGGTACTGGCCCTTTACTCTATGACTTCACTGCCAAGGCAGCTGCTCAGGACCCCAGGCTCAGCATTAGCCCTGACCAGAAGGTCCACAGAGGGCCAAGCTCACTCAAGACACTCTGTGGGAGAGGATCTATTCCACAGAGGGGACAGCTCCCAGGAGAGGAGAGGTCCAGGGGCATCAGCGGGTAGAGGCAAAGCCCCTCTCTGCACCTCGCTTATGTAGACCAGGCTGGTCTGGAGCTCAGTAGCGCTCGCCTGCATCTGCTGCCCCAGTGCTGGGATAAAGGTGCTCGGCTGTGGGTTCCAATTTTTAAGCACTCAGAGTGAGCTTTCTCATCTTCTGGGTTATTGTCTAAGTCTCTGAGGCTCATGTTAGAATGCAGGCCTTCCTTACTTTTCCAAACAAGACTTTTCTTTGGTGGCACTGGGGATTAAACCAGGGCCTTGCCACAATGCCAAGCAAGCACCAGCTACTGAGCTATACACACAGCCTGCTTCACATTTGTGATCCTTTGCCTCAGCCTCCCAAGTGATACATCTGTATCTGTAGTGTGAGCCAAAACTCACAGAAAATGCAGGGGGTTTGTTCTTGCTTTTTAAAGGTTTGTTTACGTGTGTGTGGCCCTGCACATTTGAACATAAGTATGTTCACCACATGCCTGCAGTGGTCAGGAAAGGGCATCAGATGCCCTAGAAGTGGAGCTACAATTATTAGCTGCCATGAAGGTGCTTCCCTGGCTAAGCCTGGGAACATGCTAAAGAGAAATGGGGAGCCAGGAGACAGTAGATGCCAGGAGACAGTAGATGTGCAGACTGGGGCCTCAGGATTGCAAAACCTATAGAACCCCGAGGCTGCCCCTAACTGGAGGAAGAAGATTGGCAAGGTGGCAGGAACGACCTCTGAAGGAGACCTTAAAGAGCCGTGGGAAGCAGAGCTAAAGGAGCGAGCAAACAGAGGGGAGGCTTCCAGAGCTGACCCGAGACTGAGTCCATCGCAGTACTCCAGCTGCACATGGGAAGGGGATGGGTGCTTGGAAGGTGTTGAGCAGGTTCTCCAAGGCTGGGAGAGAACAGTGTAGAGAAATGGATGGAGCAGGAATTTGTATAGGGCAGGAGGGAACAAAAGTTGATACAGATGGGACCCCATCAGAAGCAAGGGTGAGTGGAAACAGCCACTGTATAGCAAAGGGCAGACAAATGGCAACCATGCAGAATGGACTGGAGGCATGTCCTCCAACAGACACTCTACAGGGAGGTCTGAGTTACAGCTCCAAGCCCACACACTCCACTGTCTGCAATGCCTCAAGATGCAGCCAGAACCCTGCCAGTTCCTTACTCTCCCTGTGCAAACCAACCGATGCCACCAGAGCAACACTTCAGTGAACCCCCCCCCCCACCTCCCCAGCATGCCCATGTTTTGGGTCCAAGAACAGAGAAGAGCTCATGATGGCAAAACAATCCCCATTGTGCAAAGATTGGACTGAAGATGACACTAAACCCCACACTGGGAGTCAGGCTGCTAGTGTCCCTCCCACACCACCCCATACAAGGGCAATACAAGTCCTGAGAGGAATATACAATTCAAATTCAGGTCTTTGGCCCCAGCACTGGCTTGGAAGTTCTCACCTTGGACCAGTCATAGCTGGAAGCATAGGCAAATATATTTCCATTGTGATTGAAGCAGCAAGCCGCTATGGGCTGATCTAACTGTTCCGAAGTCTTTAGTTTGGTCCTGGCATCTTTGTCCCAGAAGCTGAACCTACCATCAGACCCCACAGTAGCAAGGGTGCCATGAACAGGATGGAAGGCAATTCCATTCACCTGCAAAGGTTGATAAGCACAGTGAGAAGCAGAAGCAGGTTGCTGCCAACAGAGCTGCCTGCTGAAGTCAGGATACCAAACACTTGGGCACGTTGCACTCCTTAGCCAGGCTGCCCATGGCAACTGGCAGCTCAGAACTAAACCATGTCAGGAGCTCCCCAGATCGGAACTCATATTTGTACCCACTGGCCGCATGAAGCAGCAACATCAGGAAAACATGTGGGATTTCTTTTAGCAAACAAATTTCTTGAACAATACTAGGTGTAGAAACTGTCTGTGAATACCCACAAAGCGGAAAATGCCAATGCCCCCTGTGCACAAGCTCTTATTCCAAGCACATCTAGAAGAGAACCAGTCAACAGGTTTGTAAAGGAACACTGAAGTCTGCAAACACAAACACAGGCTCTTGGTCCCAGTGCACTTGGAGAGCCAGCTCCAAGCCTGGTTCCAGGGGTTTCTCCTCATGATGAAGTGCTGCTGGAACGTACTGCATAGATGTCTTGAGGAGCTGAAGTGTTGGTGCCGTTGGATCGATGGCATTTGAAGGTGAAGTTATCTTTGGCCCTGAAAAGCAAAGGACATCTCAGCTTCCTTTCAGAACCAGTTGGAAAGAGCATGCCAGGCAGTGAGTGTCACTTACGGATTCGGAGGGTTGATGTAGTGAATGGCAACTCTGCCCTCAATACTTCCCAGAGCAAAACCTGTCGGCTTGTTCTGTTTGTCTTTAAAAATAGCCACACATCGATGCTATGGTTAAAATAAAAGGGGAAGGACCATTAACACCATGTAAGTAAAGATTAGTTAATATGAACATACATGTTTCACATTTTTAGGTTTTAGAAAAACCAAAACCAGGACTAATACGAAAGTATTTTTGTTTCCCCAGAAAGTGCTCCTCTCTGGCCTTCCTCCAGCTCCAGGACCATCTATGCACAACTGCAGCTGCCCTACTCAGCACAGCCCTCCAAGCCCACGGTCCCAGCACTACTGGGTTACGCTCAGAGCACGTCTCACTTTGATCAGCAGGCACCCTTCAGGTCGGACACCCAATGTCTGTCCTGTTTCCCTACCCAGGAAGCAGTGCGACAGTGAGCCCTCTTAGAAGGAACCCCAGACAGGTACACATACCCAAGCCAGTATTTTGGTTATCACAAGTATGGGGACCCAGCTAGGCTCTGTCGTCCTGTCTTGGCTCACTAAAGTTACTAGAGCAGCCCCTAAGTCCATCCACTGTGCAGTGACAAGCTTACTTCTTATTAGGGGCAAATATCCACTCACTTGGCCATCACAAGACTACTATACTAGAATGAGCATCTCTTCAACATCTTTGTTTTTTTGAGACAGGGTTTCTCTGTATAGCCTTGATCATCCTGGAACTGGCTCTGTAGACCAGGCTGGCCTTGAACTCAGAGATCCACCTGCCTCTGCCTCCTGAGTGCTGGCATTAAAGGCGTGCACCACCACCACTTGGACTGACATCCTTCTTAGAAGATGACAGGATTTCTACTTGACTGTGTCCTAGAGCCTCAGGCACTTCAGGCCACTGCCATGGGGCAGGAGCTTTCAGCATAACCACACCAACACTTACTATCTATCTTAGTTAATTTGTAATTCTTTTTATTTATTTATTTATTATGTATACATGTCTGCGTGTATGCCTGAAGGCCATAAGAGGGCACCAGGCCTCATTACAGATGGTTGTGAGCCACTATGTGGTTGCTGGGAATTGAACTCAGGACCTTTGGAAGAGCAGGCAATGCTCTTAACCGCTGAGCCATCTCTCCAGCCCCTTAATTTGTAATTCTTGTGTATGTACACACACACACACACACATGTATACACGATGTATGTGTACAGGAACATGAATAAACGCACAGGAACCAGAGGAGGGTGTCAAATGTCCCCTCACTTTCTGTATTTCTGTATTTTAGGCAGTCTTTCTGACCCCCATCTCCAGCTCCCTCAGCACTGAGGTTACAGCATACATTAGCCCATGCCCATCTTGCTACACGAGTGCTGGGATCAGAATTCAGGTCTTCAGTATTGTGCTGCAACTGTTCTCGACCACGGCACCATTTCTTCCTTTCTTTTCTTTCGGGGTTGGGGAGTGGGGGCGGGGTTTGAGACAGGATTTCTGTGTGTAACATTCTTGGCTGTCCGGATACTTGCTTTGTAGACCAGGCTGGCCTTGAACTCCCCCCACCCCTACCCACCAACCCCCGCCTCTGCCTCCTGACTGCTAGGATTAAAGGCATACACCACCACCACCTGTCTCCACGGCACGATTTCTTAAGGCCCTGCCTTCTGACTCCCTGAAAATAGTGCCCCCACCCTTGTATCAAGTGCTATCTCAGGGCTCTCCTGGGATAAGTAGAAATACTGACTGCCTTCTCACATACCTGCTGGCCAGGTCGTTTTCTTTGGAGAAGTTTTTAATTGGGTCATTAGTTTTGCTACAAGTTCTTTATACCCTTTAAAATGCACTGAGCAATACAGATTCCTCACTAGTCTCTGTTCCCTGTAGGCTTTTTGTTGCTGGTAACTTCCTTCCTATGCAGAAGCTGGTCTGATGTCCACTGGTTATTTATTTCTTACCTAAGTTTTTTTGTGTCACATCCAAGCAAGCACTGTAAAGATGAGTGGGATAAAGTTTTACATAACTGCTAGGCAGACTTGGGATTGTACGAAGAGAAGAGAGAGAAAAGAACTGGGGAAGCCTGGTGGTTGAGAAGAAAAAGGAACGAAAGTGACTGAGGAGTGACCTCGAATATGAAGGGCGAAGTGTTCTGGAGGTAACGCTATCAGTGCCCATGGGAACTCTTGATGGCGATGCCACAGGAACTTACACCAAATGCTTTTAGTGAAGCCATGGGCACAGGGCTTAGTGGAAAATGGGAGAAGATGAGAGGTGTGGGAAGGAAGCCTCTGAACTGTGAAAGGAAAGGATCATAGGCGGTTCTGAAGAGGCAAGGAGGCCTGCTTCCTAGGATGAAGCAGACTAAGGCACACTTCAGTGAACCGCTAGGGATGTCTTAGTCCCTACAAAGGCTGCAGGGCACGAGGGCTTGCCATGGAACCCTCCTCCAGGCAGACACTGCAGGAAGAAGGCGGGCATGTTCAGCCCTCTTCTCCTCTGATCTGAGTGTGAACTGATCCCATTTGCTGAGACACACGCTGAGAGGAAATCTAGGGCAGGGAAGCAGGAAGGCCTTGCAGTCCTGCAGCCAGGGTAGGGCTGAGAGCACTCAGGAGCACTCAGCCACCTGGGGGAATCTGTGGAGGACATGGAAGTCTGACTCAGTCATGGATGGTTTGTACACGGAACGTTTCTTCCTCTGAACGTATCAGCAAGCTTGTCAAAACAGGCACTGCATACCTATGTCCCACACATGAGCAACATCTTGCATGCAACAGGTGCTAACTGTATGATTCTCAATGGTCTCTGGCCCACCTGGTGTTTCAGTGGAGACTCTATCCTCCTGAACTCAGAAGGCTGATTCTCTAACTGGTAGACAATTAGGCCTCTCTCTGCAGTGGCCACCACAGCCATCGGGTATATCTAGGGACAGAAAGAGATACACATTTGGCATGAAGACAAGATTTCAGTCACAAAATTCTAATAGTTCACAAAGTTTAAGAATCCAGTGGCTTCCATGTGTTTCTGAAGACACAGAGAACACACCCTGCAAGCACAACAGTCACACGTTTGTTTTACTCTGGGTGGTGGGGATACTTTGGGTTTTGCTACACAGCACAGGCTGGTATCCTGGACCCCATCCTCTACTGGCGCATCCCGAGCACTATAGTTTCAGGCCTTTGTTACCTTGTCCTTTAGAGTTTTAGACTATAAAACGTGGACACTTAAACAGTATTCTGAGGTCATCTCCACCCCTTCAGATGGTAATGGCCTGTACTTCAGCATTTTCCCTCTGTCTTTGAGTACCAGGTGTTTCTTTTTAAGACAGGGTCTCACTATGTGGGCCTTGCCAGCCTGAACCTCCAGCTGTGGATCAGACTGGCCTAGAACCTACAGTTATTATCTTGCCTCAGCCTTGAGAACTGGGATTACAGTCATGGGTAAACATGCCCAGTTATGTATGTTTCTACATACAGTCTGTGAATGTCAGTCCCCATTGAGCACTTTTGAGGAAGGATCTCCTCACTGTGGATGACCTGGGTAGTTGTAACAAAATCCTGAGACTTAAGGAAAGACATAGAGAAAGCACTTCAGTTTCTACCCACTCAGATCAGAACCACACACAGGTCCCTCACATCCTACTGCCACCATGCCCTGCTGTCTCCCCACACGATGGAGGACAGGAGGCTAGAGCTCAAACAAATCACTAGCAGTACAGGGCTTTCATCTCAGCCCCAAAGAGAACAAAATGAAAACGTTCAAACCTCAACACTCAGTACTGCAGGACAAAGGCAGCCCCAAACATCTACAAGCAATCTGCTGAAGTTGGAGGGTTTAATCACCGACAAAGGCAGGAGGCCACAGAGAGGTGCACTTGCTCAGCCGTGGGAAAGGAAGTGAGATGCTTCACTTACCACGTCTGCACAGTAACAGCGTTCAGGGAGTTGCAAGACCATCATAGGATTTGACGACCGGGTATCCCAAAACTGAAAGCAAAGAGGGCAGCGGTAAGAGACTGCTGATGATGGCGTCTGCAGGGACCGACACCACCTTCACGGTGCACAACCCGTCAGCCACACAGCATACCTTCAGGGTCTTATCCCAGCTTCCTGTCATCACACAACTGTAGTTCGGGGCTTTGATCCAATGTATGGTCTTAACAGGAGCATCGTGCTTTTGAAAGACAAAACCAGGGAGACCCTTGAACAACCAGCGTTAACAGCTCTAGTTGTGGAACTTCAAAGGAACTAACTTAATCAAATACTGGTTATAGTCAACAGTAACAACAAAGTCAAAGGGCATGTCATTGCTTTCCCATGACCTGTCCTAACGCAATCTTACCTTTCACGCATCATTAATGGTGACAGTAAGGCCCGTCCTAGGAAGCTATTCAGAAATATCTAGTGGGAAATGCTCCTATGCTGCTGATTTCTTTACTAAGATTCATTGATTAGGAGGCTGGAAAACTCCTTCAGTTCAGGTGCTACAAAAACCATGCCAGAAGTCTTCCCTGTCCTTCAACTAGAGCGGCCTTTGGGGTCCCTTCTCTACTTCACTTCTTAGTTTTCACACTGAGACCCAGCCTGCTGCCCCTCAGCTGAGAGATGCTCCACAGATACATGGGTGTCCTCCTAACCGTGACGACACTGCCTGGCACATGACAGGCACTCAACTGACACTTGCTGAATGACAAGTGAACAATGACGGGCAAGTCACACACGGGTGCTGGAGTGCTGGATGTGTCGAAGACCATCTACATTCGCCTTCTTACAGATTTACCATCACTGACTCATGTGTCCATGGGAGACTCATGGCAAAGTGCTCTGCGAAATGCCAGTACAAATGAGGGTGCTTACAAACACGCTTTGTGTGTGCTACTAAGTTTTCCGGTGTCACTAAACCAAACTGTTCAGTGCTGTCTCCCGAGTCCACCCACAAAGGCTTCTCACCTGTGCTATCTGAATGGCCTGGTTGCTGTTCAGGTCCCACATCTTGGCTGTTTTATCACACGATGCTGTGAATACTTTGCTCCCATCCTAAAATAAAACAGAGGCAGTCTGCTCGCTGAGCAGAAGTTAAGTATCCACGACACCCAAGAGCTGGGTCACACATCTGCTCTGCACTGTATTATCCAATGACTTAAGAGCTAGCACACAGCAAGCTAGTCTTGTAAGAAATACACACAACTGGAAACTGACTACTAAGAGATCACGCAGAAGCAATCGAGTGGCACCCGATGGTGGTGGTGCACACCTTTAATCCCAGCACCTGGGAGGCAGAGGCAGGTGGATCTCTGCGAGTTTGAGCCAGCCTGGTCTAAAAAGTGAGTTCCAAGACCCCAAAGCTGTTACACAGAGAAACCCTGTCTTGAAAAACAAACAAACAAACAAGCAAACAAAAAGAAACCAAATGGCTTTGAAAGCTACAAAATGAAAACTAAGTGTTGGCTAGCAACATACTCAGTGGATAAAGGTCACTGCTGAGCCTGACTGGTCACCAAGACCTGAAGTGGGAAGGACACCAACACCATGACCACACACACAATACACTACAAATATGAACAAAAACAAAACCAGCTTAAGCTCACTGCACATCCAGAGACTCAAGGCTTCAAGAAACGACACAATCAAGTCCTCTCCCCTGCCAAAGTATTCTGAGCAGAAGGATTTTTTTTTTTTTACTTCAGAGGCTCTCAGCAGCAGAGGCACAACACCTGGGGTCCTCACCGGTCACAGCTCAGGGCAACCCCAGGTGATCTACAGGGATCTAGCTCTGCCTCTATAGCTCACATTCACTATCTAGACCCCGTGTCCAAAAGATCCCACAACCTTCAAAATAATGCAGACACATAGTAATGCAGGCAAAACACCATAGCCACAAATTAAAACTAAAGAACCTGTGTAGGTCACTTCACATTCAAGACAAAACACACATTGATAATAATAATAACAACAACAACAACAACAACAACAATAATGGACAGCTGGATGATGGTGGTGGGGCACTCCTTTAATCCCAGCACTATGCAGAGGCAGAGGATGGTAGATCCTGAGTTCAATGCCATCCTGGTCTAGGGAGATACTCTGTCTCCCAAAAAAACAAAACAAAACAAACAAAAAGCCTTAAACCTCAGGCTGGGCCCACCTGTCAGAGAGGTCTTCCAGCATGCACATGCCCAGAAAGAGAAAAGGTGCTCCCTCCTTAGGACAGGCTCTGATCCTTGAGTGCTACCACAGCTCACTGCCTACTAAATTCAAAAGCTTTGGAAACCAAGACACTTCTGGCCCTAAGCATTCTGTTACAAAAGGCTAAATTTTTGCTGAGACATTAGGGGCTCAGAAAGTTGAGCACACAGAACTCTGAGTTCTGTGCCATTCAGGACTGCACTGTGAGACCCTATGGTCTGAGTGAGACTGGCCTCATGGGCTCTCGCATTTCGAGATTCAAGCCATTCTCAGTGTTTTCTGCCTCCTACCTGCAGATCAAGATGAGACCCTCTCAGCTGTTCCTGCTGCGCAGGCCTCTGCTCTGCCATCATGGAGCCTACTCCTCTAAAACCGTAAGTTTAACTAAACACTTCCTTTCAGAAGCTGCCTTGGTCACGGTATTTTGTCACAACAACAGAGAAGGAAGCTAGACATACATCACTCCAGCAGACGTCAAGCACTGGCCCGGTGTGCATCTGCTGGGCTTTCGGAATGGTCTGCCCACTGTCTTGCACTTCCCAGCAGCGAACCTGTAGGAACAAGACAGATGAATGAGATCGGGGCAGTTCCTGGTGTCTGATGTGCACACACCTAGTACAGTTTACTGCAAATTCTTCTATTGATCCAGTTATCTGACTTCAAGAGCAAAGCAAGTGAAATGGATAAGCAAGCAGCTTACTTCCTACTGCTGAGCCAGAGGCACACAAAGGGTACTGCTCACACCCAGCACTACAGCTAAGCTGCTTGCTCATCAGTCACCCAGGCCTGAAGGAGCGTTAATTTTTCTTCTGTAATGCTTCCTGTATCATTTTCTTGTTAAAGCTATGCATTTTGCAGATTTTCTAACTGTGATGAGAAAATAAATTCTACCAGAGAGGACTACTTAAGTTCTGTTTGTATTTAGTCTTCTTCAATGCAAATAACCAAAACAAACCAGAAAACCAAGAGGAACACGTAGCTGCAGCTACAGTGTTCCTCGCCTGGATTCTCACCCTGCCCATCTTTGAATGTACTTCTAACTTGGTTTGTTTGTTTGTTTATTTTTTGAGGAAGGGTCTCTCCATAGCCCACGCTGACTTTGAACTCACTCTGAAGCTGAGGATGACCCTGAATTTGTGATCCTCCTGTTCCACCTTCCAGGGGCTGGGCTAACAGAAGTATGCCAACAACTCTGTTTTCTAAGCCTTTAAAGCAGTAGGTGAAATGAGGAACGCAAGCTTGTCCGCCTTCCCGTCCTTCCTGCCTCTACACTGCTACAGTTCACCTGGAATCTTTCCCCAAACCCTTCTGGAGACAGGGCCTACCTATGTAGCCACGTCTGGTGTCCTATCCAGCAGTGCCAGGTCTTACCTAAGTGAGGCCCTTAAACTTGGGTTTTCTGTGGTATCGGGAATGGTATCGCAGGGCCTCAGACACCCCAGGTGGGCGCTCTGCTTCTAGAGCTGCAGCCCTGGTCCTGAGGGCACCAAGGTTAGCTGTGCAGATCTGTGTCCCAGTTTCACAGGCATCCACATGAAGCCGTTGCCCTGAAGCACAGACATGAGCGCACAGTCTCTAACTCTGGGGTGTGAAGGGCATTATCAGGAGTCCCTCGAGTTCAGCTACAGAGTCCACAGGACAAGGTCTTAAGTAGACCTGTGAAGAGCTGCTGCGGCTAGCCTGCTAAGAGCAGTACTTCAGGCTCCACTGTCCCTCGTACTCCACCCAAAGACGCTTACTCTTACTAATTAGGCTAGCCTGGTACTTCAGGCTCCAGCTGACCCTCGTACTCCACCCAAAGACGCTTACTCTTACTAATTAGATAGGAAAAGGCATCTACCACAGGCATTTCTTGTGATTGCTAGTGTAGCAGGACGGTCCGGGTCGCTGTTGTGTGGAGTCTCCTGACACCTATGCCCGTTTCCACCCCAGCTCTCAATTCCCTTCATGCCCTTACTGAGCTTAGTGTACTAAGTAGCCAACAGCAGTCTACGGAGAATCTGCCATTATTTAAAGTCTACCAAAAGAACATTTGCCAGATGCCGAGAAAGGATCTTAACAGACAGTATAAAGCCAGGCAGTGGGGGTGCACACCTTTAATCCTAGCACTCAGGAGGCAGAGGCAGGCAGATTTCTGGGTCTGAGGCCAGTCTGGTCTACAGAGCAAGTTCTAGGACAGCCAAGGCTAGAGAAACCCTGTCTCAAAAACCAAACCAAACAAAACAACAATAACAACAAAAAAACCCAAACAAGTAGCATATAGTGCAGTTGATCAGGAAAGGGGCACCTTGCAGCAGTTCCTGACTGTGGTGTTGCCACTCAGAAAGGTGCACAGCTTCTACACCATGTCTTAGGGCCGCACAAAAGCCTTAGCCTCAACTCACAGACAGAATGGAGCTGAAAGGCACGCTACACTTGCTACACGGCAGTTGCCTGAGGGGCACTTACGTCATTAGCCCACGATCCTGCAATAAGGAAATTCCCTGGTAAGGTCGGTGGGCTGAAGGACAGACAACCGATGCTGTCATCAGGAGAAGATGTTACTTCAATGTCCTGGGGAGGGAATGTCAGAGTTAAAATGCACACATCATCGCCACAAGGTAGCTTCCTTCCTCGCCAATCACCAAACACCTTGAGCTGGTATCTCCTAGCCCTGAGAGCTAGCTGGATCTGACCATTCCTCACTTTGATCAAAAACAGGAATGACAAACAGGTCAGGGAAAATACTAGAGCTGCTGGCTCAGAAACGTGCTAAGTGAAAGGCACAAAGACAGCATCTGCACAGGGGGCCGCTCGCTGCCCCACCCACCCCCGGCCGAGCCCTCACTTTCCAGCTGTGCAGAGAGAACAGTGCCTCCTCTCCAGGACTGCTCCGAGACCCACACTCGCCATGCAGAAGTAGCTGGTGAGATGGCTCTGGTTTAGGTCTATGTCTTCTGCAGTTCTCAGCTGCCCGGGAAGCTTTGGCTTTCGCGGGCGGACTGGACAGTTACAGTGAGCTCCAAGTGAGGACAGGACACTAATTCTGCACAGGATGCGCTTTGTGCTCCAATGTTTCTCAGCTTCAGCCCACAGGCGACTGCTAGGCCAGCTGGAGACCCCCCCCCACCCTTTCACCTGACTTCTCTTCACCCACAGGAGGCTCCTAGGTTCTCTGCCTCACCAGCTGTCAGCAGTACAGAACACAAGGCCTGGCTCTTTCTGCAAGCCCTTTGAGAATCTGGGGGATACCTTCATTGGGTTGTGATTATCTGTGGTTGTGCTCCCAAACATGCTGGTCCCACCAGTCCCAAATCCAGAGGCTGATCCAAACAGACTCATGTTGGCTGTAAAACACAAAGTGGAAGGAAGATGTTGAGGACAGGCCCTTCCTAGGTGACAGAGCACAACGCAGACGGCCGAGCACTCTGATGCTAAGCCAGGCCTTGCTCTTCAGTAGAGATTTAAACACGCAACAAGCAGAATGTCTTCTTATGAAAGGAGCCACACTAAATTATGCAGCAGTGGCCAGCGAGATGGCTCAAGCAGTAACAACACGTGGGGTACAAGCCTGGAAAAAACTGGAGTGTGAGCCCCAGAATCATGTGGACTGTGGCATGCATGCCCACACACATAATAATAATGCAGAAACAGGTTGGGGTCAGCCAGGTGAGATGGCACATGTAATCCCAGCACCTGGGAAGTAGCATCAGGAGATCAGGCCATCCCTAACTAACAGTAAGCCTGAAGACAGCCTAGTCTATGAGAGAACCTGTTTAAAGGAAAACATTTGCACAGTCTAGCACATGCTGAATTCGATAAACAGCATCGTTTCCAAGGAAACCATCTGTGCACTGAAACTCCCGAAGACTCACATTTACTTATATAACACTTCAAACTGTTACTAACTGGCAAAAACTTTTACACCCAGAAGTCTACCAAATCAGCCACCTTTCCAAAGGGAAGCTAACACACCATCAATGCGGGTTGCTTCCTTAAAACACAGATAGGGGAAACTGCAAGGAATTTGGGAATGCATTTGAGTTCTGCTGGCTTTGGAATAGACAATAGGTGAGTGGCAGGGTTAGCACATTCACATCTAAGAAAGCGACTACGGAGACGACTACAAACCTGCCCGTGCTTGTAGAGATGCACTGACGCACAGGTTTCCCGCTTGCACAGCTGTGTGTCTCGGCAACGGGAATTAAGTCTTTATTTCCCCACCTTTAAACCAGAAATACTAATCGCTGCTTCCTGGAGTTATGAAACCAGATTACCTCAGTCACGGTGTTTGAAATGGCAAGCTCCTCTACTGTACAAGTTACTTTAAGATTCGTTGTATTTTTAAACCATTGTGTGGGTGTGTGCACGCGAGTGCAGTGTCCACGGAGGCCAGAAGAGGGCTGTGAGCTGCCCGACCTCCAAAGAAAGGCGGAGCCGTCTCTCCGGCCCAGACACCCAGAGGTGTTTGCTTGGGCTTTTTGGAACAAGGTCTCACGCAGCCCGGGCTGGCTGGGAACCCACTGTTAGCTTAGGATGGTCTCGAACTCCGGGCCTCCACCTCCCAAGTGCGCGCCCACGCCCGCCGTATCGGACGCGCCCCTCCCGTCGGAGCACGCCCCAGGCACACCCGCCACCCGCCGGGTCGCCCTCACCCGCTCCCCATCTCTGTGGCCTGCGCGGCGCACACGCGGCAAGGGTCGGCCGAGGGGAGCGTACCCGGGCGGCTGCAGAGAGGGGCGCAGCCGGCCGGCTTCAGCTTCCCCACGCGGCCGGCGGGGACCGGGTCGCGACGCGCGACAGTCCAAGGATTGCGCACGCGGCGGGGCGCGAAGCCACGTACCTGCTCTGACGGGAATCAGAGGGGGCGCGGCCAGCAGACCCCAGATGCCCGAGTCGCCTCAAGCCGGTGGAAACGGCCCGTTACCACAGAAGCACCGCGCACGCGCCACAAGCCACTTCCGGGACCGCCCGGAAAGGGTTAGGGAACCACGCACCTCCGGGCTCGAGGTGGGTGCGCATGCGCACAAGCCCTACTGAGGTCAAGAGGAAGTCCTTATGCCAGGAGTTTGTGGGTTGGTGGGAGGGAAATCAGCTTTGGCAGTTGCCAGGCGACTAGTCGAGAAAGGGAGTTGTTTTCAATTGTGTATTTATTGTTATTTAAACGTCTCTGATGATCGTGGGACTGCAGAGATGGCTCAGCGGTCAAGAGCAGTGGCCTCTTGCAGAGGACTCAGGTTTTATTCCCAGCATTCATTGGACGGCTCACAGTTCCAAGAGAACTAACGCCCTCTTCTGGTCTCTGTGGCCAGTGCACACACAACGGGTACACAGAACTACATGCAGCCAAAATACCCATATACCCATAAAATTAAGTAAAATAAAAATGAGTTTATCAATTCATGTCCAGGGCTATCTACCTGCTTGCTCACTGGGGCATCCCGAGGGGTCAACGATGAGAACGATGCCTACCCCCTGGGCTGTCTGTCTAAGATTTTTTGTGCATGGATGTTTTGCCTGAATGTATGCATGTGTACCACATGCGTACAGAGGCTAGAAGAGGGTGTAGGGTCCCCTGAAACTGGAGATACAGACAGTTGAACCACCAAGTAAATGCTGGGAACAAACCAAATGCTCTTAACTACTGAGCCCCAGGAACTGGTCAGTATTAAGTTGGCCTGAAACACCAGCAAGAGACTTGCTTTATGGAACATTCCATATAGAATGCTAATTAAATGTGTCAGACAAACTGACGACACAATTAGCTGGACTCCAGATTGAGGATTTCAACGAGCCAATCAAGGAAAGGTAGCTTTAGAGACAGAGAAAGGCTGGATGTTAGTAATGAAGAACAAGATGTGATTGGTTGCTATGAAATTACTTTTCTTGTTGGGAAATGACTGGCAGGTCTTCAATCCTAGCACTCAGGAGTTAGAAGCAGATGCAGAGCCAGGCCTCTGTTAGTTCCAGGCTAGTCAGAGCTACATGGTAAGGCTCTGTCTCCAAAACAGTTACTGAAATGTAAGGCAGGAACAGGATCACTAGACAACAGAGTAAAAGCTGACATCCAGGTACATGTTTTAAGGGACTTCAGTGTAACGCAGTCGGAACTGGCCTGCCTAGGAGACTTTGGGTGATTATAGATTTACTTTTCCCCCCTGAAAAGTCAAATAGCAAGTTTCAGTTTGCTTACATGGAATTTTAACATGGGTGACTAGATTTTGGTTTGTAGTCTTGTCTGTTCCTGTTGGGGTCTCCTGAGAGAGTTGAGTACAAAGTAGTAGGCTCCTCTAGTTTGCATTTCACCGGGGACTGTTCCTGTGACTTTCCAGGACCACTCCAGACACAGGATGTATGCGGCAGAGGTGATCCAAATGCCTCTGTCTCTCCAGCCTCCTGCTCTCGAGGATTCGTTAACTAGCATAGCTGACTCTCTATGAGCGCGGATGACAGGGCCAAAGAGACAGCTTCCTTCAGGGAGAGGTCCTTACAGTGCTGTGCAATAGTCTATGGGGTGTGCTGGGTAGTTTATGTCAACCAGACACCAGCTAAAGTTCTCTGAGAAAAGGGAACCTCAATGAAGAAAATGCCTCCAAGAGATCAATCAGGCTGTATACAAGCCTGTAGGACATTGTTTTAATTAGTGATTGATGGGGGAAGGACCAGCCCATTGTGAGGGTGGTTGCACCCTGGGCTGGTGGTCTTAGATTCTATAAAAAAGTAGGCTGAGAAAACCATGAACAGTCAGTAAGCAGCACTCCTATGTGGCCTCTACATCAGCTCCTGCCTCCAGGTTCTTGCCCTGGCTGAGCTCCTGTCCTGACTTCCTTTGATGAGGAACAGTGCTGTGGAAGCGTGAGCCAGGTAACCCCTTTCCTCCTCAAGCTGCTTTGCTCATGGTGTTTATCATAGCAATAGAAACACTAAGACATGGAATTTTGCAGTCTATGGAGCCAGTTCCAAATAGTTATTAATGATCTCTCAGGCAACTTGGGAAATCACATCAGGTGGAGAGGTCCTCTTTCTTCCTCAATTGTAACATTCTCTAACCTTGGACCCCTTAGCCCTTTGTTTCACAGGCTGCTGACTCTGAAGAAGGCTCTAACTCCAGCGTCCCCAAAGCCTGTTGCTCACCATGGAGCTGCTTAGCACTGTGAGGCTGCTGTGAGTGTCCTGGGTCCGCTTGCTCCATGACCTTCTCATAAAGCTTTAGATTCATGCGATTTTGTAAACTGTAGGCCCAACAGCTATAGGGTGGGTCGAGAACCCATATCTCTACCACCTTGTGGCTGCAGTGCTTGGACCCAAGACCCAACCAAGGGGCATAAACCAGGACCCAAGACCCCACCGAGGAGCATAAACCAGGATCCAAGACCCCACCAAGGAGAGCAACCAGGACCCAAGACCCCACCAAAGAGCACAGTCAGGCTGTTAGAATCCCTGGGAACATTTTTTTAATCCTTCATGCCTGCATTTCACTCACAGAACTCTTGATTTAGTAGGTCTCGGGTGGAATTCAGAAATTATTTTATTAACTCTCCCCAGATAATCTGAGATACAGCCAAGAACCCTGCTGTTTAGGGAATATAACGGACTGGCCATGTTGCACGCCCCATCAGTACACCAAGAGCAATGGCTTACCCAAACCCAGCAGCTCACATTCCGCGTCTGTGTCTAAACTATATTATACAGACACACACTTTACATGAATACTCTCACTCCATCTTCACAATGTTCCTATGGACTTCACCATCATTATTGCCCTTCTCTATCGTGGCTGTGAGACAGACGAGATTAGAGCATTCCCCCACCACCACACACAGAGGCAGTGAGTGAAGGGAACCTCAAAGCCTGGCTGCACACGAGATGCAGTATTGCCTCTTCCCCAAGCCTAAACACCAAAGGGAGATCAATCATCTGTGTACTCGGTATGGGTAAAAACTCACAGAAAGCTGGGTGGTGATGGCCCGTGCCTTTAATCCCGCACTAGGGAAGCAGAGCAAGCAGATCTCTGAGTTCAAGCCCAGCCTGGTCTGCAGAGTGAATTCTAGGACAGCCAGGGATACACTGGGAAAGTCTTTCTAGGAAAAGCAAATAAAACCAAGCAAAGTCAAAAAACTCACATAAAAATCTGAAATGTTGGCTGTGACTATCACCCACATTGGAGACGTCTCAGGAGAAAACTCAGGCCAGAGTGCTGTTTATAGTACACTTCCAAGAGACTGGATGTGCTTATAAGTTTAGTTTCAGCTAATTTTTCAACTTAAATGATACTTAATTTTGACGTTTTTATTGGTAAGTTCTCATAGGCTGGCTTAAGGTTTGCAAGCAGTTGGCGGCCAAGCACAGACTCTTGGGAGTGGGGCCCAGAACAGATTACCTCATGAGGCCTCGGAAGAACTCACCAGAGGGCCTCCTGGCTTCCCACATCTTCTGTTTACGAGTCTCACACTTTTTCATCTAGCCCTTTAAAAAGTGACTTGGAAATAATGTTAAGGAAATTCCCACTCAAGAGTGGAAGGATTTGCATGCCCAAGAAGCTTTGGCCAGCAGAGGGCAGCCTTGGCCTGTCTTAGGGGGCTTAGACGAGCTATACACCTTGGACAATCCATTTAGGGGAATAAGTCAGTGTAGGTCCACACTGCCTTCTGCAGACACCCCAGCATCAGTGTGGCTGTACACACATGGCGTGGTTTTCAGAGTGTCTATTCTCTCCAGCAGCACCTGACAGATAGTGGCCTCACTGACAGTCAACCAGGAGGCCTGGAGGAAGCTATGAGGCACATCTAGAGGATTTGCCCTATTTCTGTACCATGTGCATTACTTGTTCCCAACCCCTATGAAACCATGACTTCTGAAATCACTTAACATCACCAATAACGACAATTTAATTTCCCAGAAAATGGGATGTTGCAGCTTTTTTTTTTTTTTAATGAGGGTCATTACAAGCCCTTAAGGATAAACCAAGAGTTTCAGAACATACTTTGTGGTACTTGTGCCTACACACCCTAACTACAAACAGATTCCAGTCCTGTGTTCTTCCACATTGGTCCAGGAGATGCTGGTACCTTGAGGGCATATCTGTTGCCAGCTGCCATTTGAAAGAGCTATTGTGCAGTAATCTGTTCTGAAAGCAAATCTTGTAAGTTAGAATTCTAGATGGTTCCCAAAACTTTAGCACCAATTTCTCATCTGCATCTAATAAAGGTGGGTAGCATAGCCAACTTCAGTGTGGCTGATCTTCCATTTCCCAAATAATAGGAAATTATTTTAAGAAAATTTCCAGTCATAAACTTTAGATAATTTAATTAGACAAACTGAATGGATCTGCAAGCTATTTTTACGTTTATTTCCAAATTTTCATAACTACTGTAGTCTTGTATTTCCTTCTCATTTTGACAATATAGCCTAATCCAGATGTTCTGTGAGTTAAATATTTTTTACTTGTATTTTCTTTTTAGCTTATCAAAATTCAGTGACTTTATTGCATGTTGGTATTGTGTGTATAATTTAAGGAAAACATTAGTAATTTATAAAAGCTTTAAATAATTTTTGATGAGTCTCACAAGGAAGTCAAATCAACATCTTATTAAAATGTTCTTGAAACAAAATTTTCAGTATCCTGTATGTCCAGGGGACATCTCAATGCCATAGGTATGACATCATCCTGGGTGTCCAGGGGCCATCTCAATGCCATAGGCATGACATCATCCTGTGTGTCCAGGGGCCATCTCAATACCATAGGCATGATATCAGGGCTTTGATTTAGCACATGACTTAGACCTTGCCCTGGCAGTATGCATGCAGGACACTTGGGAAGCACATCGTATGTCCCCAGAAGTCTCTAGACTCAAAGTGAAGTTTAGGTTCCATGGCTTATTTGTCTGTGGACATGGGACAGTCAACTAGTTATTGAACTTCCCTATGCCTTCATTTCCTCATATGTAAAGTAGGGTGGTGAGAAAGGAGCTTTACAGGATGAGTTGAGATGAGTCAGCATTTGGGAAGCCCCTAGAAAAATGCCTCTTGTGTGATAAGTATTGATTGCCATATCGCCTCATTTAATCTTTACTACCAGCTCCTGGGCAGGGCCAGTATCATGGCTATGTAGCCTGTAGTTATGTGAGACCTGGCTCAGTTAAATTCTCTGTTGCTGCTATCTTATAATTCTTAACTCTGAACAAGGGCTGCCTTCTCCATTTCTCTGTAGCCCCTGCATATTCTGTTATTTGTCCAACAGGGTAGTTGGTATTCTTGTGTCCTAATGCTATTGTGGCTTTGGACAAGTAACACCTTCAGAGCTCTCACCTGCAAACCAGAGTCTTCACTGGGAGAATAAAGTGAGATCATGTGTACACAGTGGCAACACACACACACACACACACATATACTTGCAGAATTGGTTCTATTATATCAGCTGCAGCTGAGCCTTAGAAACTCAGCAACGTTTGCATCCTTCTGGAAGTGTGCAGGCTTGCAGACAGTTGAAGCTTCTCTTTCCTTAGGATGATTGCACTGAGACCATAAAGGTTACTTCTGACAAAGTTAAGGTCTAGCTAGAGGAGGTGAGAGCACAGCCTATTGTAAGAGAACTCTCATTGCAGGCAGTCTTGGCACCCAGAGAACAAAGAGGAATCCAGACGCCTTGCTGTGGGCAACATTGTGTGGCTGGGAAGCAGGTTCAGGTCCAGTGCAGTAGGTAGAGAAGCACACTGGAAATGAGTAGAGCAAGGCACAGGACACACACCAACTCAAATACTTGTTTATAATAAACTTTACTGGTTTCATAGGTACATCAAGGTCCCTATACCATGAAGCAAAAGAAAGTACAAGAGAAAAATACCATGTAATTTCTTTGCAACCTCTTGAGTTTTGACTGCTATTTTTGTTGCTAGTAAGACACTTCATATCTACAGCAGTTGTAGGAAGAAATTTTTTTTTTTTTTTTTGGAGACAGGGTTTCTCTGTGTAGTTCTGGCTGTCCTGGAACTCACTCTGTAGACCAGGCTGACTTTGAACTCAGATATCCACCTGGCTTTGCCCCCCGAGGGCTGGGATTAAAGGTATGTGCCACCACCGCCCAGCAGAAATAAATATTTTATAGACATTCATATGTAATAGTTTTTCTAATAAAATTTTAAAATTAAATTATTTTATAATCACTCTAGAACATAGAATAAGAATCTGTCTTTATAGAAGATCAAACATTCTAAAGAGCATTATGGAGTTTGCTTTGACAACTATATTAATGTAAAATTATTTTTACCATTGCAGCATTGAGATAAAGTACTCCTTCAAGCAGTGTTTGCAGTTCAGACAAGCAGATGAAAAGCTCTGATAAGTACACACCGCCCAGCTACAATCTTATATCCATCCTCCAAACCTCAGCTTGTTGGGTAAGTACACTCTAGAAAGATAGTCTGACGACAGGAAGGTCAAGGCTTGGATCTCTGCTTTCATCTTCGAGTTTGCCATCATCTCCATCTGCCAGAAAGTACCACAGTGTTACCAGCGTCTGCCAGAAAGTACCACAGTGTTACCAGCGTCTGCCAGAAAGTACCATAGTGTTACCAGCGTCTGTCAGGAAGCACGGGCTAGGCTGTCCTCAGGACTGCTAGAGCATGTGAGTGGCTGCTGGTCAAGACTGTAAGGTCAGGCCTCACAACTAGGTGCTGTTGTTCTGGGACTTTTATGAGTCCTTTCTTCTTTCTCTCTCTCTCTCTCTCTCTCTCTCTCTCTCTCTCTCTCTCTCTCTCTCTCTCTCTCTCTCTCTCTCTCTCTTTCTTCCCACAAACTGCGACAGCATCACTGGTAAAGTGACATAGCATGGAGGAAAGCCAGAGTCTCCATCCTGCCGACCTCTGTTATTTGTTTTGTTTTGTTTTTGTTTTTCGAGACAGGGTTTCTCTGTGGCTTTGGAGCCTGTCCTGGAACTAGCTCTTGTAGACCAGGCTGGTCTCGAACTCACAGAGATCCGCCTGCCTCTGCCTCCCGAGTGCTGGGATTAAAGGCCTGCGCCACCACCGCCCGGCTCCGACCTCTGTTATTTGAGATGCACTTTCAACAAACTGTGATTGTCAAACTGCATTGCTATCAGTTGTTGGTTACACAGAATTTCAAGGAAGTAAGTTAGATTCAGAAGGACAAATTGTATGTTTTCTTCCATGTAGAGAATCTAGACTTAGATATATGCAGGTAGGACATGAATGTAGAAAAGTTACTGTGTGGGGGAGGGAGAACAAGAGCAGGTAACAGAGAAGGAAAAGACAAAGTGCTGCACGTCTTCTCTTACATGTGGACTCTAGGTTTAACATGTATGTATGTGTGAAAGCAGAAGGCGGGCCATGTTGGGTTTGGGTTTGGAACAGGACCTGCCAGCAGGGATGACCTGCAGGGGTGGGGGCAGAGGAGATGAACAAAGTACCATGATATATATATATATATGCAAGAAATGCAATAATAAAATCATCTTATACACTCCCTGAAAACATTAGTTAAAAATAAGTAACAGTAATAAAGAGGAAACAGAAGTTCATAGATGTGCTGAAAGTACTGCACAACAGAGAGAAAGAAAGCACGCAGCGTTTGCCGTTTCTGAAGCACACCATCTACCTCTTTTCTCCAGAAGGGCTGACAGCTGATATAAGGCCTCCTCAGGATACTGTCCAGTTTCATCTGGTCATGCTTTGTCAGTGGAATCAAACTATCCTTCGGTATATTTAACCTGGAAGAAATCGGACGGGAGTGGACAGAATGTTTCTGTAATCATGCCTGTATTTATGTTATGTCAACAAACTGAGAAAAACAAGTGAGGCCGGGTGGTGGTGGCGCACGCCTTTAATCCCAGCACTCGGGAGGCAGAGGCAGGCGGATCTCTGTGAGTCTGAGGCCAGCCTGGTCTACAGAGAAAGTTCCAGGACAGATTCTAAAGCTGAAGAGGAAAAAAAGAGAAAAGAAAAGAAAGGAAAAAAAAAAAAGAAAAACAAGTGAGAAAATCAGTCCAGTGCTCCTCCCCTGTCCCAGCATCTGGGGCTCTGTGACATAGGTCAGGGGGTTTTCCAAGTTCAAAGTAGAAGTTTGTGTTGTCATAGAAACAGATTCTACCCTTCCTCTCCCTCCTCACCTCTGAGATGATAACAGATAGACAGACACTGGCTGTTAAAGCACTGGAGTAGGTCCACGGAGCAGAGCTAGTGTGGACAAGCCACAGCTTGTCCTGCAGACGTGGCCAGTGGCTGACACTCAGAAATCAGGAAGTGGCTGCCTACTAAGTCAGTATTGAGGATGTGTATCTATTAATTCCTTACTTGGGATGCACACTTTATCTAGTTCCGAGTCTGAAAACAGCAGAGAGATCTGGGTTTATGGTGTAATGTGCTCTTGAAGTCAAGTCCAAGGTTCCCAGGAAAACACTAATTTCAGCTGTCCTCAGTGTCCCCATAATTAGTTCCTGGCTGGCTGACTGAAGGGAATCCAGTGCTGCTCCTCACAGTCTCTTTCCTTTGATCACATATCTCTCTGGAGTGACTCTAAGGACACCAGAGTGGTTTACAAGACACAGCTGGAGTTCCTCCAAGACCTCTGCCTTAAAAACCATGAGGTTCTGTAGTGATATTTTGTTTGTAATCTAACAAATAAAGCTTGCCTGAAGATCAGAGTGCAGAGCTAAACCACTAGTCAGCCATACAGGACAGAGAGTGGTGGCACACACCTTTAATCCCAGCACTGAGGAGACAGAGGCAGAGGGATCTCTGTTAAAGGCCACCTTGGTTACACTATATTAAATCCATCTAAAAGAGAAACAGAGCTCACACAAAGGTGATCCCAGCACTTGGGATCCCACACCTTTAATCCCAGAACTAGGGAGGTGGAGACAGGAGAGATATGGCTGGGCAGAGAGAGGAATATAAAGGGGAAGAGACAGGAGCTCTTCGTAGTCTGAGGATTTGTAGAGACAGATGCAGTCTGAGGATTCATAAACAGAATCCTCCCTTCAGTCTGAGGATTCAATAGAGGTAAAAGGTCTCTCTAGTGACTGGCTGCACTGCTTCTCTGATCTCTCAACTTTCACCCCCTAACATCTGACTCTGGGTTTTTGTTATTAAGAACAATTAGAATTCGTGCTACAAGGCTTGTTGTCCAAATCTGTGTTTGTACAAAGAGGTCATGTCAAAGGATCATGGTCATGACAAGTGACCACAATGGTTTAAACTTTGCTTCCTACTATGGGAGAATTCGAAACTCCATGAGGAAGGTTATCTTCCTACTCAGCTCATAGCTTCATGGTCCCCATGTTTGGGAAGTCAGCATCTACACCCACGACAGCCCACTGCCTCAGGAAAGCCCGCACACACACACTCAAGTTCCTCACCCAGGGAAAGGAGAATAGATAGCAAGAGGGTATTTGAGGGGCAGGAGGGATGGTTCAGTGGTTAAGAGTGTATACTGCTCTTGCAGAGAAGCCAAGTTTGATCTGTGCTGAATAGCTCACAACTGCCTGTAACTCCAGCTCAGTGGTCCCAAGGTTTCAGTCCTTTGTGAGTACCTGCACTCACACGCTTGCTCACATCACCTAGTACCTGCACATAATTAGATCTTTTTACAAATATTTGAAAAGCAGTGTTCCCCCATGGTGAGGGCCAGGTGGCCCACTCTCTAGAGAGAACACAACAAGGACCCTATTGAAGGCAGGGGAAGCCTCAAACTCACATACACTTTGACCCACCATGTCTCTGGGAATCCTCAGAGACTATGTTAAAATTCAGGGAAAGGTTTAATTATCAGAGGACCCTTTGATCTGCCTGTCACCTACAGTCTCTGCAGAACAGCTATGAGGAATGGCCTGAACGAATGCTGGACCAGGACAGTGGAAATTCAGGAGCAGAAGCTGTTACCATGAGGTCCACAGGAGAGAAATGTATTTATTGGTAACAAGCAAAAGAAGTGATCACATTGTGTTGTATGCAAAAACCAGAAGACAAAGAAACAGTTAAGGAGCTTGAGGTTTTTGGGAAAAGGTCATAGTTGAGGGCAGAAAATCACCTGTCACCTAGGACTGCTCTGCCTCAAATGACGATTAACTTTAAATGCTGGAAGTTCCCAAACTCTGATATTAAGATGGGATCAGGACTGAAATTTAATTGCACCCTGGCCTCACATGTATTATCTGAGTTTGTGAGTGAGAGTCTCAGCTGGAGCTCAGGCTGGCCTCTGGCTCAATCCCAGGAGCTCAGGATTACAAGTGTATTGTCATGCATCTCCATGCATTATCCTTTTAAATAAAGAAAAACTTGTACAGAGGTTTAACCACAATTGTAAAAATAATTGTAGCTAGCTGAAAGTAAAATGAACTAAATTGATTGAGTTTGTTTTGTTTGTTTTTTTGAGACAGGGTTTCTCTATGTGTCTCTGGCTGTCCTGGAACTAGTTCTATAGACCAGGCTGGCTTCAAATTCACAGAGATCTGCCTGCCTCTGCCTCCCAAGTACTGGGATTAAAAGTGTGTGCTACCACTGCCAAGCATAATCCATTGAGTTTTGGGATTTTTTTTGTTTGTTTGTTTGTTTTTGGAGACAGGGCCTCTTGATGTATAATAGTGATGGCTGTCCTGGAACTCTCTATGTAGACAAGGCTGGTCTCAAAACCACAGAAACCTGCCTGCCTCTATTCCCCCAAGTGCTGGAATTAAAGGCATGTGCCATCATGCCTGGCCTTCATTAACTATGTAAATAACAGAAACCTCAAGAAATTTACTTTATAACTACAGACAGCAAGTGCTTTTCTAGTGACATCAGGCATGTCATACACACTGCAATGAGACTCCTTACCTTTTAATATCAGAAGGGAGGAGACCAAGCCATCTGATAGCTGGGACGGTAAGACTGTGGGCTTCGAAGGACATGGACTGAGGTAAAGAGCAGAGCTGTGTCAGGTGAGCTGGGTGGAGCCCTGGCTTTCTATTCTGGCAGCAGGGTGAGGTGCTCTGAACCATTGCTTTATTAATCTCACTTGCATTCACTTCCTCCCTCCCTGCTCTGCCACCCCTCTGTAAGAAGCTGGCTGGGTTTCCAGTTCACTGGGAGATGCAGGTTCAGCGGGTTTGAAGGGAAGCAGGATTTGTAGCTCTGCAGGTACTCAAGAGTGGAATTTGGTCACCATAGGTTCCAGGGTGGACTTGATGTTTTCCTTTCTGTCATTGTGGGAATCGCAGTGGCAAAGTCAAAACTGGAAGCTGCATGTGACATTTATGGTCTATCTGATGCTCTTTAGGAGCAGAACAGGCAGGATCACTCGTCCTTGGGTTACCTGTGAGTAGCTGTGCATTCTAGGGGCGGGACTCACACCACTGAAGCATAGACTAGCTCTCAGAGAGATCACCATTTCCCCTGGGACATTCTGGAGAGCCTTGGCTTACTAGGGTTGGAAGTAAACCCCAGTGAATGTAAAACGCATTGTGGAGAAGAACAGATGGTGGAGAAGAGCAGATCTCTTTTCTGTACTTACCATGGACCCGTACTTGTAGATGCACATTATCTCGATGCCTGTTGAGAGTGAGCTTGAAGATTAGACTCAGGCTGCAGCTATGGAATCTGCACTCTCAAATTTTATCTAACATCTAAAATCTTTATTTTTATGAACATTACCAATGAAAACTTATGTTCTCAGTTTCATGTTAAACATTACCTTAAATGATTATAGCCTTTAATTTGACAATATTAACAGCCCCTTTGATTTATTTCTCTACTGATTACCATGCTGGAGATTGAGCCTAGGACATCATGCAAGTACCACAGCACTGAGTTATCCCCTGGCCCATGCAACACGCTGTGCAAATGTTCTAAGAGCAGAAAAACACAACCACAAGTATGATTTAGTCACGACAGTTGTACCAAATAGTCCAGAAGAGATTACCATGGGGATCGGCATCTACCAGTGTGAAAACAGGAAGATGAAATGTGTCCCACAGCTTCTTCACCAGGAGCCTTGTGTTCAGATCTGGAATGCCCTTTCCCTGAAAGCAGACAGAGTCGGGCATTGTGGCTGTGGAGAACCTGGGTACATTCTGCCTGCACTTTACCAACACTGACAAGTGAGACCCCCACCCTGACTTCCAGGAGGGGGAGTCTAGTGCTGACTGTGAGGAAAATGTACAATGTGCAGCAGGAGGAGCCGTATACATTCACACCTCTGCTTCCAGTAGACCTGTTTGAAGACCCCACTCCACGGAAACATTTCAGCAGCAGCAGAAATAATAAAGTCCCTACACACTTAAAGGTGCTCACCACAGTGTTATTTAAAAGGGCATAGGGAGGGCCAGTGAGATGGCTCAGCAGAGAAAGCCCAATGACCAGAGTTCAGTCACTGGGACCCAGACGATGCAAGAAAAGACAGACCAGAGACTAAAATTGTCCTTTACCCTCTATATTGCCTCTTGGCTCTTCCACCTAAGCAGATGCCACTAGGATTTTCTGCCATCACCCCAAGAGTCCATGCCAAAATCACACTTGGAACTTCTCTCACAAAGAGTTGAGTGCTTGTGTCTGTCCTCTGGTTCTTAGTGGTGATGTTGAAGCAAGAAGCCACAGGTCAGAGCCACATAGACTTGTTCCCCACAATCAGGAGTCACCTAGTCCTCCTTAAGTGTCCTTCCTTCAGTCCCCGCCCCATCCTCACACTGAGATAAGCCATCTGACCTGCAGGCTGCTACACAAACCCAAGGATGCAAAGACTTCTATGAGTCTGTCTTTTTGGTCCAAGTCAGAATGTTACAAGACTAGTCAGGCTTACAAGGTGCTGCCTGACACCTCCTCCTCAGACTCTCTCCTGGCTATGCTAAGGCTGCATTTCATGTCACTCTAACAAATCACAGGACTCTAAACAGCTTTTTTTCTCCAAGGAGTGGATTTTCTACAGCTACATAAAGGCAGATGTGGAGATATCTCAGAAGAGGGGAGCTTGATCTACAGTGCCCATTTGTGTGCACCCCAATCTTTCTTCCCTCCTGAAGCCAGTTCCTGTGATTTCTCACCACATTGCCATGCCACAGGAAGCTAACTGCCCACACTGGACCAGACTTTGGGGTAGAGAACAGCAGTATGGACTCCCCTGAATTGGATATGAGCCCTTATGTGAGGGACTCCAGAAAGGCTCTCTCCTGTCTCGGTCTTGCTCTTTCTTCCACGTGAACACTTAATGAGAAGATAGTTTCTTTGCGACCAGGAAGTGGTCTGCCCTTAGCACATAGAGAATCAACTAACACTCTAGTCTTGACCCTAGGATGCAGAACTTTGAGAAGAACCCGTGTTGCTTCAGCTACCGTGCCTGCTGCATTTCTGGGCTGGCTCTTGCTGGCTGAGATACTGCCTTTGGCTGAGCCATCCTGTGGGCCCACTGGTGTCACACACCACCTACGTCCCTCACTATTCCTGCGCACGTGTGTGTGTGTGTGTGTGTGTGTGTGTGTGTGTGTGTGTGTGTGTGTGTGTGTGAAAAGGGAAAGCTCCAGTGACTCTCCTGGAATACAAACTCGTGTGAAGAGCAGCAAGCACTGTCAGTTGCCCCAGCCCTGGAGCAACACTGTGCAGGAATGTGTGAGGGAGACACAGAGGAGCAAGAAAACAAACCCTGTCTGGGGAAGCTGCTGTTTTTAAGAAGAGAGACCCATCTGAACTTGAGCTGGGTTTAAGGATGTCTAAGTAACTTGGGCACTTCTGCGCTGTGAGACTAGATGGTGCATTATACTGGACAGGGACATGGTGCACAGATGTTGGCACTCTCTTTCCAGGCACCACAATGGTGAAGTGAGGCAGAAGTCCTACCGTGACCATGATGCATGGGGACATTCTGCTGCAGAAGTTGTCGTCCAGGAGCCGTTGAAATGTCGCATCCTTCTCTACTATTAACAGAAACTTCGCATCTGTGATCAGATCTGTGGAGCTAAGGCTGAGAAACCCCAGTCACAGTCTCCAGGCTTAGTCACCCGCTACGTGACAGCAGCGTATATCTCAACTCAAAGCAGCTATGGGAAAAAGTTTTTAGTTTACCTCCCAATATCTGTATTCACTCAGGTATACAGGTGCTGGACCTAATTCACAGGGAGCTCCCGAGAGCCTAGCAAGCAGACTGTGGCTACTTGTCTCTATGGCCTAACTTATTACACAACAGGAAGGCAAAGTTCTTTGAAGGAACATTCCAGTTTAAACAGTTTACCACTGAAGGATACTCCGGATCCCTTGGATGTTAGATGGCACAGCAGTAGCCTAAGTTAAAAAGAAAAAACAAAACCAAGCGGTTTGTAAATTAAATAAAAAGTGTCACTGTACTTAATAATCCATCACCACAATCATATGCATTCAGTTTTCATTGATGGGTAGTCTAGGGACTATCCCTCAGTGGGTCTAGAGGTCTAGAGACTGTCTCTCAGTGGGTAGTCTAGAGATTGACTCTCAGTGGGTAGTCTAGGGACTGTCTCTCAGTGGGTAGTCTAGAGACTGCCCCTCAGTGAGGAACAGACCAATCCCTAGGAAAGCAGACACATCCACTTGGCTTCACCAGCAGGGAAGGTTGTGGATCAGACAGAGCGAAGGAAAGTGTCTTAATGCAGGGCCTCACAGCATGGCTGTGCCCTGTCTTGATGGGAGCATCAGACCACCCACATCAGCAAGGGGTTTGGGATAAAATGTGTTCATTTCAAACCCACACAGATTATGTAAATAACCATGCCAAAAAGGCCATGTCACAAGTCATTTGAAAATATCAACACATTGTAAAAGAGAATATATGTCTGTTTATTTTGATATGACAATTAGCATATTTGAAAATAGTGTGCTTGGTATAGAACCCCATAAAGCACACACATGTTCACCCATCAGTTTTATTTTAAAATATCTGGGCCAACAAGATAGATCAGTGAGTAAAAGTACTTGCCACACAGACCTGATAACAAGAGTTTGATCCCATGAACCTATAGTGGAAGGAGGAGCGATTTTTGAAAGTGGTCCTCTGACCTCCACACTTGTGCTGTGGCATACACACACACACATCATACTCATATTCAACAATTATAAATAATTTTTACTTTGTCTCTAAATTACACAATGAAGCAAGGAATGAAATCCAGTTCAAAATGGAAGGGGTTGTGTGGCACTGAGCAGGTGGATGGAAGGATGCTCACCGTGGCACTGCAGGTGCACTGCACTCGGGTACCATCTTCCTCCATGTATCTCAAGTTGCCAGCAATCAATCCCTTGGATGTAGATAACTGGAAAAAAATAACATCTTTGAAACTATTCCCATTAATATACTTGTTGCTACAAGCCTCTTCATGCTCTCCTCTTAAGATATTTTATTTTATCTCAGACCGGAATCTAGGTAGAGATGGAGGAGAAAGCATGTAAACATACTTAGAAAATAAAAATATCTGAAAAGGTCCCTGTTTAGGTTCATTTGACCAAGGAACACATTGGAAACAGACTAAGGTTATGTTGAGAAAATGTACGGTCAGATGACATAAGAAGGGGCACTTTCCTCCCAGACAAGATCTCACTAACCTGTCTGCCTCTGCCTCAGCTCTGGAACTAAGGGCTGCTGTCATTTTGTCTTATGGCAGTATTTTGTTCCAAGAATGGCTCACCACATGCAGGCTCCTCCGGGGCACTTTCAGCATACAGGAAATGTCATCTATAATGTTGTCCACTGCAGCTTGGTTCCCAAAGAGCTGGCTGTCAGTGTAGTATATGTCTCTATGAAAATGTAAGGTCGATACTGTGAATGAGCGCCATGTTCTTGAACTGTGACGAGCAGAGTACTATGTGGAGGACATTTACTGCATACCAGCATACCAGAAGAGCTGCTTACTACCTGGGCTCCAGGACTCATGACTATCCAAAGCGTATTTTAAAATCTAATGGGGGCTAAGGGATGGCTCAGCAGATAAGAGCAATGGCTGATCTTCCAGAGGACCTGTGTTCAATTCCCAGTACCACACGGTGGCTAACAAATATCTGTAGCTCCAGCTCCAGGCAAACTGAGACCATCTTCTGGCTTCTTCAGACACCAGGCAAGTGGCACATAGACACACATACAGGCAAAACACCCATACACATCAAATTTAAAACTAAAACAGTTAATTTAACCAAATCTCACACTGCATTTTTTGAAGATGAATTTGCCAGAACAATATATTTACCTCTTGGTTGCATAAGTGTTGCTCTGTACTAATTTATAAATCATGGACAATATTTTCAGAATTAGAGCTGGAAAATAAGACATAAAAAACAATTTACTTCTCTCTCTCACTAATTTGAAAGACACTGTTGTCAAAGATTTTAATTGTCCCAATTGCTTGTCTATAATGATCTAAAAATTATCTTTCCAAAAGAGAAGCATTAGGTAAAGAATAGTTGGAAAGTCAAGGGCTCTTTGGGTAGCAAATCAAAGTAACTTCTCCTGAACATGAACCTAGAACATGCTTACTTGGAGTGGCAGTGTGCTCCCAATGATACTGACAGTGAAAAGTTCTAGAAATTTTTTTTTTTTCTTTTTTTTTTTTTTTTTTTTTTTTTTGGTTTTTCAAGACAGGGTTTCTCTGCAGCTTTTTTAGAGCCTGTCCTGGACCTAGCACTTGTAGACCAGGCTGGCCTCGAACTCACAGAGATCCGCCTGCCTCTGCCTCCCGAGTGCTGGGATTAAAGGCGTGCGCCACCACCGCCCGGCTAGAAATTTATTTTAAGGACAAGTTACCTATTAAAGAACATGTGAAAACATCCATTTAGGAACAGCTAAACTCTAGAAATAACTTATTGTTAATTACTCAACACCATGAAAGAGCAACTTACCAAACTTTTTAACTGATTTTGGTGAATCGCTTTTGATTTTTCTGGTGATACACTGAGGTATCATCTGAAGGCCGACAGAATCTTCAAACCTGTTGTTTTGTTCAAAACAAAGGAACAAAACGAGAAAGACTTAATTCCTGGACACACACTCGGTGTGACCTTCTGCCTATCACATACACAGAGACAGAGGCCAGAGGTTTTGACCTTGAGAATTGTTCTGAAGGTGGGTACCACTCATCCTGTTTTATGAGACAATCTCTGTCTCATTGTCCTGGAGCTCACCAGTCACCACAGACTGGAGGGTCTGTGAGCCCCAGGGAACCACCTGTCTCTGGGGTTGCAGGCATAAGCCAGAGTTTGCTTTTATGAAGGTGCTGGGTCCCCTAACACAGCCGTTCCGCTCCACGGCAAGCACTTCAGCCACTCAGTCATCTCCCACACTTCTTCTCTGTGTGGGCACTGGAGCTTAGGAACGCCCAAAGGCTCCAACTGCTACAGGCAGTTAATTAGCTAGGTGACTAGCTAAGGTTTAAACCAAACATCTTTCAGTATGGAGTATGTGTGTGTAGTTCTTTTTTGGGAAGACAATATATATGGAATACTTACACCATATATTTTACTACTCATTTTGCCATTATTCATTCTCAGTTAATAATTTGATTCTATTTAATAATAATTTTTGAAATATTTTATTTCAACTACCCACAAAGTGACATTGTTTGAATGACTGATATCAGTTTGTTAAACTGAACCTCCCAGGCTCTCCTAAAGGTGGCAGAAGGCACCAGGCAAACACCCCACATGGCAGCTGCTTTGAAGCCACATGAAATCCATCCTTCACAACACATTGCCCAAGTATACAGCTTATGCTAATTATATTGATCTTAAAATAATACTTATAAAAGGATCTTCCCTAGTCCCTTTCCTCTGCAGCTTTCACAAAGTCTGAGGACCAGCTGTGGTTTGGTAGAAAAGGCTACACAGCCAGCAAAGACCAAACCTTGTCACTAGGCTGGAGAACTAGTATAGAGCTGGCAAGGACGGAGCCTTATCTCTGTGCCGTGTTCAGGATGCCCGCACTGTGGTCCACATGTCAGCACTGACTGCAGCTGTCTGAGCAATGGCTGCTCTGGCAGACTGGAAGACAACCACAGCAGGGTGTTTCCCCAGTGCTAGAAGTGTGGCTCTACACTAGCAAGTTTGAACAAGGACAAACAGACTTTGAACCCCCCCACCCCCGAGCTGCTCTAGTTGCTAGCCTCCTTGTCTTGGCCTTATCTTTCAAACAGTCCTTCTGTGGGGTGTGGATTTTGTAAACCTGATAATTTTTACGGGACAGGTAAAGGGGATAAAAAGAATGACATATGACTATAACTCTAAAATAAATTGAAATAACAACATAGATGGTGCATTTTAAAATAAAACTGCAAGGATCAGGCATACCTTTTTCTTTTTTCAAGACAGGGTTTGTGTGTGTGTGTGTGTGTGTGTGTGTGTGTGTAACAGCCTTGGCTGTCCTGGAACTCTCTCTGTAGACCAGGCTGGCCTCAAGCTCACAGAGATCCTCCTGCCTCTGTCTCCCTAGTGCCAGAATTAAAGGCGTGTGTTGTCACTGCCCAGTCTGGCACATACCTTTAATACCAGTGCTAGGGAGGCAGATGTCTGTGAATTTAATGTTAGCCTAGTCTACATTATGAGTTCCAGGCCAGCTGGGCATTATAGTGAGACCTCCTCTCAAACAAACAAATGAATAAGTGAGAAAATAAATAAATAAATAATAATAAAACTCAACTTCCAGGGGCTGGAAAGATGGCTGGGCAGTTCTGAGTGCTTACTGCTCTTACAGAGGACTGGAGTTCAGCTCTCAGTCCCCATACCAGGTTGCACACAGCATCTGTAACTCCAGCTCCAGGGGATCTGACACTCTTTTCTGGCTTCCATGGGCAACCACGTGCACATGCACATTCAGGTACATACACACACACACAGAGGCAAGCACACACATCTTTTTAAAATGTAGAAATAAAATTGCAAAATGCCCACATTATGTTTTCCCAGCTCGATCTGTTGTCTATTGTGAAGGCAGGCACTTCATTTCTTGCCAAACTTTTGATTATGTCTTGAATAATATTTTCTATAGATGTAAGAACCTCAGAACTGAAACAATAAACACATCGTGATTTAATTTTATAGCATGTAATATTTCCCAGATCGATACAAAGACAACTTTTTTTATCCTCTCCTGAGACAGGGTTTCTCTGTGCAGCCCTGGCTGTCCTGGAGCTTGCTCTGTGGACCAGCCTCAAACTCATAGGGATTTGCCTGCCTCTGCTACCCAAGTGCTGAGATTAAAGGCGTGTGCCACCACCTGCCACCACCACCTGGCACAACTTCCTTATTTCATTAGATTTTTGTTGTTCTGTCTTGATTTTAGAGACAAGGTCTTACACGGTAGCTGAGGCTAGCCTGGAACTCACCAAAATGTCCAAAATGGCCTCAAACCCACAATCCTGCCTTTTCTCTTGAGTGCTCGTATTACAGGTGTTGGCCACTATGCCTCCCTTCTGCTTGCTCTTTTTTACGCCTAGGAAATGCATGCCAATAACCACCTCTATTACTAAATTCTGACGTCTCTGATATCACCGTACATTCAAACACCTGCTCGTACAGTGGTACCTACAGAGACATTAGACTTGCCTGTAAATTCATGTCTTCAATAACCCTTTGGCATTAACGATGAGCTAATATAACTTACAAATACATTTCTATTTGCTCACATTAACTTACTTCGATGTCACTGAACTTATACAGACTTGGCCTGACATACCACTGCTAAATGTTTTACTAAGGATGATGTGAGTCTTGACACGCACACAGGCACACATGCACACATGCACACGAACACAGCTGCTTGTAGAACACTGCCCTAATTGATCTCATGCCGTAAAAATTAACCATTTTTAAATTTTAGTGATTCAAAAGGAAAGAATTCAATCACGACCAGGAAAGGAATAAATTGTGAGTTCCGTGCTAAATGGTTGACTTGGCCACTTAAATCATGCCACGTTACCACAAACTATCAAGACTAAACCCAGTTTTCTGTCAGCTGGCTGTTAATTTCACAGACCACCAGCTTCAAACATGTCATTCTAAGTAACACTGGCATATAGTCTAGGAAGGGAAACCAAGTTAAACATAGATGATGGGCAAAACGTTGAGTTTTAATGTCCACACAGTCTTCAATGTTTTCACTGAGAAGAAAAATAGATCGGAAAATAGATTTTGAAACATTTAGTATGTTCTAATACAGTAAAGACTAATGACTTGTTATTTTTTTCAAAGCTTGGAACAGTTTGAGAAAAATACTGGAAACAAATTTAAGGTATAACGGGATTAATCCACATCTTTGTTGTCAATAAGGATTCCCACAATCTCCTAAATTCCCCCACGAACTAATTACTTCTGTAAAATTTGTTTGTTTGTGGGGTTTGAGGTGGCTGGTTTGGTCTTAAAAACAAAAGTAATGTGTCTAAGATGCAAAGTAATGGCAGCTGAGAGAAAGAACAGGAAAGCTGTGAGCCATAAACTGCGTTTTCTGCACTTAAGGTCACCTCGGGTACTGGAGGAGCCGCTGATTTTAAATAAATCCCTTAAAACCCATTCATCTGTTCCCTCCAGGTCAAGGAAAAGGACAGGACGGTTGTAAACCACTTAACGTATTGATATCCTTGGTCTAGCTGAGAAACCCAACAGTGTAGCGAGCAAAAGCTTTGCATTTTTCTCCTCCCTCTTCTTATTCCTCATCCAAAATCCCAAACGATAAAACATAAAGCCAAATAAGATCTCAGCGTCCCTGACTAGAAAGGATATTGAGAAACCTGGGAACTAGGCTAGAGGATGCTGGAACATTATAGAAAACAGCCTGTGTGCATATGGACGTGGTCACCAGGTTTTTTGGAACTCGCTAACGGCGGGGAGTCCTGTGGAGGGCCGGGTCCAGCGCTCAGGTGCGGCCGGCATTCTCCTTCCCGGCCTGCCCTCGCCTGCCGAGCGGCTGTACCTAGAGACCACACGGGTCACCCCGGCAGGGGCCTCCCCTGCGCCTTGCTTCACCACGGCCAGCAGGGAAGCCTGGTGCCTATCCAGGGCGTCGAAGAACGAGGCCTCAGACCCCGTGGGCACGAACGCCATGATGGCGGACACGGCCGGACTCTCTGAGGCCACCCTTCCCGCACTCTGACCGCGCGTGCGCACCGCACCACGACCCCCCCTCCCCCATGGGGCGGCCAGCTAAGAGGAGTGCGCAGGCGCACAAGCCTCGTGGGGGGGGGGGGCGCCAGGGACCCTCCGGGACCATATGAAGAATCAGATGCAGATCTAGAAGCTTCGGAGACCAGCGGGGCCGAGGTTTCCTTGGCCCGATAACTTAGGAGAAGTAACATTTGTGAACCCTTTGGGGGAGATAATATTCGTGGCACTCTTGCCTGCCTGCCTGCCCGAAGCCTGGATTCCCGCCTCTGCACCACCTCTTCTCCATTTGCCTCTGTCTCCTGAGTGCTGGGATTAAAGGTTTTACTATCGTCCAAATAATGTTTAGGACTTTTATTTAAAAAGTTGTTGTTGGGGCTGGAGAGACAGCTCAGCAGTTAGGAACCTTAGTGACGCCTGCACATCTTTAATCCCAGCACTCAGGAGGCAGAGGCAGGTGGATCTCTGTGAGCTCGAGGCCAGTCTGGTCTACAAGAGCTAGTTCTAGGACAGGCTCCAAAGCTACAGAGAAACCCTGTCTCAAAAAATCGAAAGAAGAAAAAAAAACCTTAATGCACTTGCAGAAAGAACCCACATCCGGTGACCCACAACTGCCTATAACTTCAATTCCATGGGACCTCATGCCCTCTGGCCTCTGTGGGTTCCTGCAAGCATGTGGAACATACACATAAATAAAAATATTTTTAAAAAGAAAGAGATCCTTTAAAATATAAAATAAGAAGTTGTTTATCTGAAAATAGGATTTCCCTTCTAAGGATTTAGAGAGTGAATATGGCTTCCTCTGGGTTAGCCATTTCTTGTTCTGTTCCCTCTGAGCTTTGTAGAACTGAAGACAGATTTCCAAGGCCCTGGGCAAGATCCTTGACTCCCCGGACCGAAGAGGAAATAGTGGGGTGAGATGAAACACTGGAGCAAGGTGGTTTGAATCAAGGTGCATGAGGGGATGCTGGGGTTGACCCCAAAGGTGCATAATGGGGATGCTGAAGTTGACCCCAGAACTACATGACTACAGGCCTCGCTGGCTAGCTTTTAAGATTCAAGCTAGTTTCTGTGCAGAAATAAACTCTTCTTGTTCACACTGACAGTCGCCTGTGTCTCTGTGTCTCTGCACAAGTCTTGTGTTAGGGTCTTCATTATTATCGCCTGTGTGTATGTGTCTGTGCACAGGTCTTGAGTTATAGCCTTTCTACATTGTTAGCACAATGCTTGCTTCCTGTTGCTTTCCCTGTGCTAAGCAGTGCTGCTTACTGAGGAATGGAGAAGCCAGGTCTCTGTCCTCAGGAAGCTCACAGTCCATGACCGAGAGTTGACCGGGAAAAGGAGAAAGGTACACTTCAAACCTGTCAAAAACCTTAGAAGGGAGAACTCATCCTTGTTTCAGGCTTGAAGAGGTTGAGCAGGTACGTGCAGGGTTGGGCCAGCAGTAGGTTTTGAAACACAAGCAAAAAACAAACAACAGGGCTGGAGAGATGGCTCAGTGGTTAAGAGCATTGCCTGCTCTTCCAAAGGTTCTGAGTTCAATTCCCAGCAACCACATGGTGGCTCACAGCCATCTGTAATGAGGTCTGGTGCCCTCTTCTGGCCTGCAGGCATACATGTAGACAGACAGAATATTGTACACATAATAAATAAATATTTAAAAAAACCAATATTATTAAAAAAAAAACAAACAACAACAACAAAATCTTTTTTTTCTTTTTTTAAAACTTGAGTACAGTTTATTTAGTGGATATTGGGAATGGTGTAAGAGTAAGGAGTTACCAAGGGGAGGGGAGAAGGGGGGAGAGGGAAAGGGGGACAGAGAAAGAGGAAAGGGGAAAGAAGAAAAAAGGTGGAAGGGAAGAAGGGAGAGAGGCAGTCCATTTTTTTCTTTTTTACATTTTTTTAAATTTACTTTTCATTTTATATTCCAACCCCAGTTCCCCTTCCTTCCCCTTCTTTTGACCTCCACCTCTTTCCTCCCCCATCCACTCCTCAGAGGGGGTAAGGCCTACCTTGGGGAGTTAACAAGGTCTGGAATAGCAATCTGAGGCAGGACCAAGCCTCCACCTCCCATATCAAGGTTGAGCAAGATATTCCACCACAGAGAATGGGCTCTAAAAAGCCAGTTCATGCACCTAGGATTGGTCCTGGTGCGACTGCAAGTGTCCCGTCGTCCCCCCACCCCCCGCCCCGGCCCAACGGATCAAGCCTCATAACTATCACCCACGTTAAGAGGGTCTAGTTCAGTCCCACGCAGGTTCCCCAAGAGGGTGATCTTGATTGATGCCAGGTTCATATCAAATCCTTAGGAACGAGGTGCCTCCAGGGGTCTGGCTCAGAGTGGATCCACATTTTATAGGGTTCTTCCTGGCAGAATTACCCCCTTTGGCCTGGGTGGTGGTTTTTAGTATAGTTTTCCTGCCAGATGAGAGCCCCATAGCAGGCAAGCTGCCATCTAACACCCCCAGAGAAGAGCCAGTCAGCAGAAAGGCCTCAAAGAAGGAGGGCAGGGTAACATCATGGAGGCGGGTCTCTCCTGCTCCAGGTTTGGTCCTTTGGGGATAGACCTGCATCACCTGGTCAGCTACAGTATCCCACCCCTCACCCCGCCCCCAGGCATCAGCCTCCCTTTCTGGGACAGGCAGTGAAAGGTCCCGAGGTGGGTAGGTGGAGGTATGGGGGGGGGGGGAGGGATGACATCCAGCAGATGAACAAAGCCGTCTAAACCTGCTGTTCCCGCAGGAGAGACTCAAGGTTCAAGCTGCCTGGCAGGGGTTCCCACCTAGACAGACAAAGGTGAGGGGGAGGGAGGAGTGTTCTGCCAACAGCTGCGGCTGCCTCTGCCCTGCAGGCATCCTGCCTCGTTCTGGGGAGAGTAGCCAAGTGCTTGTGTGCCTGGAGCAGCTGCTTACAACACCTGCACATCAAAGGCAGCTAACCGGCCCCATGCCGGGAGACAGAACCAGAAAAACACATTCGGCTCCAAGCAAGCCGCAGCCGGCCTGTCTGGCAAAGGCTAGCCGCGGCTTTTCCTGGGCTGAGTCCTTTTCATCCCGTGGCCCTCTGAGCATTTCCCCAGACTCTGTTAGGAAGGTGTCTTAGTTTCTTTTTCTGTGGCTACAATAAAATACCCCCACAGAAGCAACTTAAGGGAGAAAGGACTTAATTCATCAGGTAGTTCAAGCCAATCACAGAAAGGGACTCAAAACAGCAGGAGAATGAAGAAGCTGGGTCACATGACACCCACAATCAGGAAAGAGAGGGCTGAATGAGTGTGCCGGCTAGGTTTGGTTAACTCATTTTATACAATTCAGGATCCCCCACCTAGAGAATGGCCCTGCCCAATTAAAATGGGTCTTCCCACATCAATTAACTTAATCAACACAACTGCTTTCTGGGGCTGGAGAGATGACTCAGCGATTAGAGCACTGGCTGCTCTCCCAGAGAACCCAGGTTTGATTCCCAGCATCAGCAAGGCAGCTCACAACCATCTGTAACTCCAGTTCTGGGCAGTCCAGTGCTCTCTAGGGGCCCCTGTGAGCAGCAGGCACCCGAGTGGTGCAAAGACATACATGTAGTCAAATCTCTCATGCACATAAAAATAAATAAAATATTTTAAAAGCTTGCCCCACAGGCAAGCTCAGAGGTTTAATTCCACATAGACATGGCCAGAGGTGTCTCTCAGATGTTGACAAGATGGTACTGTAACCGGTCCCCAGAACGTAGCAGATCCCCAGAACGTAACAGGCCCTGAGGTCTTAGCACTACTGACTCCATGATGGAAGAACCATTCAGGCTGTAAAACTCAGCACATAGACGGCACCACCTGCCAAAACTAAAACAAAGACCTAATCCATCAGAATCCATAGTTAGAGGAAAGTCTCTAAGGGCGGTAACCTTGCTTTTTGGCTTCTGTGGTTCTGCTTCTGGCTAACTATTCTTGTTAAGTGAAGTATGCCAAACCAGAACATGGGTTTTTGTGCTTAAAAGCTCATCCTGAGAAAGGCCGGGGCTACAGTAGGATCCCTCACAGCCAGTGTAGTCGCTGACTGGCTAATAAAGATTTATTGGCCTAAAGCCATGTCAGAGCAGTCCTCTCTGGTGGCTGTCCCACGACACTATTGCAGGGGTACTTTCTGCAACCTCATTCTACAGCTCTGAAACCTTAGGCTGTGGCCAGAACATCATAAATGTGCAGGACCCCAAATTCTAGGGACCCAAATTGACTGTCCAGTTCATAAAATCTGAGATCATGAAGGCAGCTAAAGGTCACTTTGACCAAAAAAAAAAAAAAAAAAAAGACAAATTTTTATGGTCAAATTTACAGGAGTGGACCTAGGAAAGATGTGGGCGGAGTCCACATCAGGCCCGTTTAACCCTCACCCAGAATGCCCTGTCCTGGAGCTGGCGTGACCCATGTTGCCCATTCCTCCCATGTGTGGCCCTTTTTGTTCTTCTGCCTTCCCTGGCTTCCCCTGCCTCTCAGACCTGCAGCTCCCGATGCACTGGCTGTTCCATGTGACCCTCACAGGGGACCTTCCACAATGACCCAGTGGTTGACGTTCTTTCCCTTTCCCGGAAACAGACTGTCAGGTCACTGGGCCTTGAAGGTCTGTCCCTTCTAGTGTGGTCTAGTGATACAGCTAAGAAAATACTGACCAGAACTTCAAAGAGACACTCTAAAGCATCCTGAAGGCATGCAAGAGGATCAGAAGGGATGGAGAAAGAGGCTGCCTGAAGGTCCATGAATCAGTATAACCAATTCATCATCATGTACAAGGTAGTGGGGTCTGGTTACATAACAGTAAATGGTTTTGGATTTTGCCTTTTCTGTGGTTTCGTTTTTGTTTTGTTTTGAGAAAGAATCTTACTATGCAGTCCAGGCTAATCTGGAACTTGTTTTGTAGCCCAGGCTGGCTCAAACTGACAACCATTCGTCAGTCTTTCAAAGCATGGATTACAGGTGTGTTACCATGGCAAGCAGAGACTGCATCCCAAATGGAAGTTGTTAAATTAGTTCTACAAGTCTTTGGCAAGACAAAGTACAAGGATCAGCCTAGGTGCCATAGAAGAATGCGTTGGGAAGGGGGCTTTTCTCTACATGTCAAGAGGTCTTCACCACACATTAGTTACCATGAGTCTGATGACACCGTCACAGAGACAAGGATAAACGAAAGAGAGGGAACTTGCCTCAAGTGATTTTGAGGATAAGGGTAAAGGAAGAAAACAAAACACAGCATGGGGACAACTATTTTGATAAAAGTAATTCTGCTGGGGACCAGTAAGATGGCTCAGCAGGTAGAGGATCTTGCTGCCGAGCCGCCAGACCTGAGTTTGATCCTTGGGACCCATATGGTGGAAGAGTCTGGTCCTCCAAGCCTGGAGGACTCTTGGAGAGCCACTGATCCTCAGGCCCTGGTGGAAAGTTCACGAGGCTGGAGTCTGATGCCAGGGAAGGGTGGCAATAAGAATGACCAAGGGCACGCTCTCAGGGACAGGTGGAAACAGGTCAGCAGACAGCACTGCCTTTTCCTCTCCCCCCACCCCTCCCCCTTCCTGTTTTCTCTCCCTTCCCCCCAGTGAGTTTTTGTTTTTATTTTTTGTTTGAGACAGTGTCTCACTATGTAGCCTTGGTTGGGCTAGAACTCAATATGTAAACCAGGTTGCTCTCAACTCACAGAGATCCTCCTGCCTCTGCTTGAGGAGTGCTGGGGTTAAAGATTTGAGTCACCAGGCTTGACATTTTAAGCCTTTTCATTAGTATATATTATATGGTTTCATTATGACATTTTCATATATATACATAATATATTTTGATCACAGCCACACCCATAGCTACCCGGCTATGTTCCACTCCCAGCTCCCACTAATCCCCTTCCTTCTCTCCCCCCCCTTTTTTTTTTGACACAGGGTTTCTCCATGTAACAGTCTGGCTCTCCTGGAATTCACTTTGCAGACCAGGATGGCCTCGAACTCACTGAGATCTGCGTGTCTCTACTGCTGGGATCTAAGGTGTGTGCTGCCATGCCTCTATGTCTTTTCTTTGTGTTACTCTGAGTTTCATTTGCATCGCCTACAGGATGACACCTTTCCCCCCCCCCTCAACCAATCAACCATTAGCTGCACATAAATCCTCAGGGAAGGCTGGGCCCCGGTGAGCCCCTCCCCTTTCTTTTCTTGGACCTCTTTGTCTCGACCAGCCACTATGGGGGAAACTCTTTCCCTCCTCAGACCTTTCTGGAAATGCCCTTACAGACACTCCCAGAGGCTTGTGTCTCCTAGGTGATTGTAGATGCCGTCCAGTTTGTTTGGTTTAATCTTAGGACGGACCTCTCCGCTGGTGCAAAGAACTCCAATCAAACCAGATTAGACCGAAGTAAAAATGCCTGTGTTTAATAAATGCAGCACTCTCGGGTGGACTGAGACAGCGTAACGGACATAGTAGCCCAAGCGAACCCTGGAGATCATGTGTTCCTGCTCTGTGAGGCAGCCTAAATACCCTGTGGGAGTGGTCCTGGCCCTCCCCCGGGGAGGGGTCAGCGCTTGGCAGGCTGGGAGTTGGAGTCTGCACCAACGGAACACCCAGGCCAGGGGCTGGGGTGACGCTCCCAACTTAGTATTACAAAGTTGACAATCAAGATTCCATGTGGCCGGGCGGTGGTGGCGCACGCCTTTAATCCCAGCACTCGGGAGGCAGAGGCAGGCGGATCTCTGTGAGTTCGAGACCAGCCTGGTCTACAAGAGCTAGCTCCAGGACAGGCTCTAAAGCTACAGAGAAACCCTGTCTCGAAAAACCAAAAAAAAAAAAAAAAAAAAAAAAAAAAAAACCAAGATTCCATGTGATGGGCTGGAGAGATGGCTCAGAGGTTAAGAGCATTGCCTGCTCTTCCAAAGGTCCTGAGTCAATTCTCAGCAACCACATGGTGGCTCACAACCATCTGTGCCCTCTTCTGGCCTGCAGTCATACACACAGACCTAATAAATAAATATCTTTAAAAAAAATTCCATGTGATGAAGGGTAGGTCTATCTCATAAGAGTCAAGGAGGCTACTGCAGGCCTAGAGCAGCTTCCCATGCAACCCAACTGCACCCAACTGCAGAGGCAATGTTTCTCTGCGACAGAAGAGAGACAGGCTGCACAATGGTGAAAGAGTGTGGGAAGAACCCAAGGACTGCACTGTCAGTTGTACTGCCCATACCAATAACCCTTCTGGAAGAAGATACCATGACCTCATCCTTCAATTCACCCAGACATGGCTGACCTATTGTTATTCTTTTGGTCCCGCCCCTTTCCACGCCCACTCCCAGCGACCTCTGGTCTCTTGGAGTCATCCTGAATCTCTTCCCTCTCTCTCTTTTCACTACGCCCCTTTTGCGTGTGCACACGCGCCCTCTCTCTCTCTCTCTCTCTCTCTCTCTCTCTCTCTCTCTCTCTCAATAAAGCTTTATGTCTATTTTCTGTGTCTGTGCCGTTAACCCGCCGCTGCACCGCCTGTTCACCCGCCGCCCTGGTCACATGTGTTCCGCAGGACTCCGCGCAGCTACGCGCAGCTGCCCAGCTACTAAGTCTTTAAGAATAAAACCTATGACCCCTATGGCTACGTCGCTGCTATCTGGGTTTTGACTGATGCAATGAAGAAAATCCTGAGTGGTAGGTTTGTTGGGGGAATTCAAGGTCATGGTGTTTCCAAGTCCTTTGTGTAGCGCCTCCCCACTGTGCCTGTGGATGCTGGCAGATCCCAGCCAGGGTCTGCTAGGACACAGATTCTGTGTAGCGTGGTGACTGCTTCCAAACTGTGGCCACCTAGAGTCCCTCACAGAACACCTGCCCCATGTCAGCTCCAGTAGACTCGGCTCATCAGCAAATCCCTGGTTGGGCATCTGAGGTCAGTCTTTCATTACCTTCATTTCACCCGCCAGGAACCTGAGGATCAGAGAGGTTACGAGTCTGTAGCAAGAAAGGAGGGGAGCAGAGACCTGAATCCAAGCCTGTTTCCAGAACTTCAAGGCATATCCATCCTCTAGGGAGACATGTGCATGCATGATTGCATGCATGCGCACGCACACATGTATATACACACACACACATACACACAGAGGTAGTAGCCCCACTGGCAAGATTTTACCTGGGAACAAAATTTTGTGTTGGACCCTCCCACACGCCCTCCTCACCCAGAGTGGAGTGGCCTTCGGGGCCCTTACTGGTCACAGGAAGAGCCAGGCCCTGGCTCAGAGGTCTCACTAATAGAATTGGGATGTTCTTTCTGGTTGGGAAGGATTGCTCTAGGAACCGGCCAAACAAGGCACATACTCAGCTGCTAAAGGTAAGACACAGACTTGGCTCTGGCAGTGTCTTGGGTCTCAGAGCATGGCAAATGGAGAGAGGGTCTGTAAGTGTCTGTGCTAGGCCACCATCATTAGAAGAGTTCACATCCACTCCTTGGACTTCTGATGTTTCTGTCCTGTGCCCCTTGCTTCTGAGCCATGCTCAGTGGCAACGCATGGGGCCTCAGTCCTGTGGGGCCACAGACCACGGGTCAGTCACAGCCTTCTTGGGAGCCTTTTCATCTGATCAGCCAATGAAGGCTGCAGCGAGGTTCCGGGACTCGGAGGAGGACTCCCTGGTGGTCTCCTCTGACCTCGTCACGTCACCTGCTTAGATGAACTCCTGGCTCTGTTTGCTTTTCAATTCCTCCCCAGCTCTCTTTGTAGATGCCCTTGGCTATCTTCAACTTGGATGTTGCACAGTGGACTTCCTTTGAAGCAAAGCATTAGATGTTAATGATGTCACCACCAGGCTCCCTGGAGGCAGTAGACAAGTATTCCGGTCCAGCAGCCTGCAACTGCAGTCTCCCTAGGATTCCGGAATCTTGTGACTCAGGGTGGGAGATGAGTGCACCCAGATTGTTTTCTTTCTCTTCTTATCCCCAAATCTGCAACTCTACAGCCTCCTGCATCATGTGCAACCAGTGTGGATGGTGCCTTGTCAGGATGAGCCTCCTGCTCTGTGTCCATCCAAGGGCCCTAACATCTGCACCCTCCCCCGTGGAAAGCCCATCCCAGGAGGAAGGTTCTCACACTCTGCTCACAAGTAAGTGGCACCACGTCTGAGGCTATGGTAATCTTTCTGACTCTGCCTTAATGCTATGCAAAACCCAGGCTGCTGTGAGGCGCTTGAGGCCAGTGTCTGCTGGATGCTGGTCCCTGTTTACAGTCTATGCTGCCTTGAGAAGCATCTACTCCCAACCCTGGGGCCCCCAAGGCGCCAGTCTCTTTCCAGTGTTGGTTCTAGAACTCTTTACCTTTGCTGTAATATAGTGGCACCAAGGTATGACAAAGTCATGCATGTATTCCATTTGAGGCTTTTCTCATTGCCCTTCCCATTCAAGAAAAGAACATGTTTCAAAGAAATTAGAACACATACCCTTTCAGTTCCTGGCCTGTCTCCCTCCCCCACTTTGATTGCTCTATTATCTGTCTGTGTATCATCTATCTGTCTGTCTGTCTGTCTGTTTGTATCTATCTATCTATCCGTCCATCCATTGATCATCTATTTCTATCATCTATCTGTCATCTACTAATGATCATTTCATCTACTGATCATCTATTTCTTTTTTGAAGATTTATTTGTTTATTATGTATGCAGTGTTTTGCCTGCATGTATGCCTGCACACCAGAAGAGGGCACCAGGCCTCATTACAGATGGTTGTGAGTCATCATGTGGTTGCTGGGAATTGAACTCAGGACATCTGGAAGAGCAGCCAGTGCTCTTAACCTCTGAGCCATCTCTCCAGCCTGATCATCAATTTCTATTTATCATTTATGTATCATCCGTCATCTATCATCTATATCACCAATTCTCAATTTTCTATCTATTCCATCTATCTATCATCTATCTATTTATCTATCTATCTATCTATCTATCTATCTATCTATCTATCTATATCTCTCTCTCTGTCTATCTATCTATCATCTATCTATCTTTCTACTTATCTATCATCTCTATCATCTATCTATTATCTGTCTACCTATATCTACCTAGCTAGCCACCTATCCATGGTCAAGGTCTTGCTATGCAGCCCAGACTGAATTCAAACTTTGCCATCCTCTTTCCTCAGCTTCCTAGCTGTCACCACAAAGCCTGACTTAATCTATGTTAGCTTTCTTCCCATCCACATTTGGTATGGTTTTTTTCAGGCATGAATCTCAGCTCCTGCAGTGAGACACCAGGAGTACAGAGTTGTGTGTGTTCTTTTTGCTGCTTCACGGCCAGTGTCTAGAAGCAGGAATACCCTCTGTGTTGTGGGGGCTCAGTCAGTGGTTAGTAGGAACTGTACACATCTGTCCACTAAATGTTAACGACTGGGCATGATATGACACATTAGTGCTGTGGAGGGCACAACAGTGGTCCAGCAACAGCAGCTACAGCAGACATCTTGCTTTGTCTTCCTCTCCCTTACGGAGCTAGACTCAGGAGCAGTGGGTCAAAGAGGGCTCTACCTCCCCACTACCAGAGTTAGTTTTTCCCCAACTCTTGGTCAAGCTCCAAGTGGTCGGTTCCCACGACTGTAAAGGGAGGCCGGTGAGAGCATCCAGCCACTGGGGATGCGGCTCAGATTCAAACTCAGATTCATAAAGGCACCCTCAAGAGAACAGGGCTCAGCAGCAGGGGGCAGGGGTCACAGGGATCCCCAAGGGCCAGCTTAGGAGACTCAAGGAGCTCACCAAACACTCAGAACCAGGAAGCTTCGGCATGAGCTGCATCTGTTCCCCCAGGTTTGCAGTTTAGTGTGGGAGGAGCCGGCCTCCCGGGTAGCCAAGCCATTCAGTACAAGGGCCGACCTCCGGTGACACTGACTTGACTCCCCTGTCATAGCTGGGGATTCTGAATCTCCCAAGTACGTGGGCTAGAGTGTCACCCCAGTGTCCTGTGCTGTGGATAATGTTTTAGAAGTAGCAGGATGTTTGGAGAGAGTCTAGTAAATAGGAAATCCCCACAATTCAAATCCTAACACAGTAGCCTACTAGTGATGAACTGGGGTGGACATGCTGATCTCATTAATAACTGAGTGAATTGAGGGCCTAAGTATGCCTTTAGCTGCAAGCTTCTTAGACTCTGGGCCATGTAGGGAGTTCCTGTACCTAAACAGTGTGAAAGATTTGATGCCAGTAGATTTTTGAATACACACCAACAAAAAGTGAATTCTGAGGTGTGGTTGGTTAACTTCCATGTATGTTTTTTTAAGTATTATTTAAAGGTTAAATTTTTAAAAAAGTTAAAGAATTTTCCTTTAGATTTATTTATTTTATGTTTGTGAGACTTTTGCCTGTGTGTATGCTATGTGTCTTGTGCTCTTGGAGACCAGAAGAGGGCATCAGATCTCCTGGAACTGGAGTTACAGGAGGCCATGAACCACCATGTGGGAGCAGGCAATCAAATTAGGGTCCTTCTTCTACACCGGTAACAAGCGCTCTTAACCATCCCCCCAGTCCCTCTTTGCAAGTTTTTATAATAAAGTTTTTTAAAAATATTTATTTATTTATATGTTATGTATACAATATTCTGTCTGTGTGTATGTCTGCAGGCCAGAAGAGGGCACCAGACCTCATTACAGATGGTTGTGAGCCACCATGTGGTTGCCAGGAATTGAACTCAGGACCTTTGGAAGAGCAGGCAATGCTCTTAACCACTGAGCCATCTCTCCAGCCCTATAATAAAGTCTTTTAAAAATTAAAATGTTCTTTGAGTTGTTAACCCACTGGAAGAAAGAAAGAAAGAAAGAAAGAAAGAAAGAAAGAAAGAAAGAAAGAAAGAAAGGGAGGAAGAGAAATGAGTTTTGATTTGGGAATCACTACAGAATTGCCAATAATTTCTGCGTGGCCTGAAAAAAATCCTGTCATCTTATGCTATGTGTGTATTTATTTTGATTATAAATAAAATAGTGGCCGGCTCTGAGAAACCTTGGAGATGTTCTGCATTCTCCATTACTGAATATTTGGCCTCAGGTAAAAATAGATGATGTCATTAATGTACAATTTACTTTTGTCTTTAACAAATGGTAAAATCACATGTATATCGAGAATATTTGAAAATTAAGTAATTTCTTTAAAAAGATTCATATTCATTATTTTCAATTATGTGTGTATGTTCAAAGAGGCCACAGGTATTGATTCCCCCTGCAGCTATGGATACAGGAGGCTATAAGCCACCTGGCAAGGATTCTAGAAACTGAACTCAGGTCCTCTGGAAGAGAAGTACATGCTTTTAACTGTCGAGCCATCTCCAAAGTTCCTAAATAAATTTATTTGTGATTTATTATCACAGATATTTGATTTCCATACCTTTTATATACTTATATACCTGAAGTCATGTAGAAAAAGATTCTTGGGTCAGATGAGGTGGTGAACAGGAAGGTTCAGACTTAAGAAGCCATTCCTTACTGGAAGTCCCTGCCTGGGGCAAGGCTTCGTTTCTGTTTTAAGACTGTCTTGTCCCCAGTGCTGGGAATTGATCCTAGGACCTCCTGCATACTAGGCACATGTGCTATACTCCCAGTCCCTTGGTTTTGTTTTAGAAGCCTAGAGTCCAGGGATTCAGAAGCCAACCAGTATAGTCCCACATACTGCTTTGTTCCAAAACCTAGATAGATGGACGCACCTTGCAGGCCAGGTTGTTTGTGACAGCTCCCCCACCCCCAAGCACTCCCTTCTCCGCACAGCAAGCTGAAACCTGCTGAACACAGGGGAATCATTACTGGTCCTGCCTTTGAACCTCCCAGATGTGTTGTTAGTCTCAGCGGTGGGCTGAGCAGCCACTGGGGTGGGCCTCCTGGAGGGGCTACATCATCATTTAAGAGTTTGCATGGAGATGGCCAGGGCTGGCGCCGAGTCGGGTCCTCCAAGTCACCGTGAGGGTGTGGGGAGTGGACTTGGACTAAGTCTTGGAGACACTCGGTTCCCATGGGCCAGGTCGGTGTGTGCAGTATTTAGTAGGAATTCCTATCCCCGTGTGATAAAATGGAAGCTGGTCTCAGAGAGGGTCAAGAATCTTCCCAGGCCACATACCTGTGTGCATGGCTGTGTGCATGGCTGTGTGCATGGCTGTGTGTATAGCTGTGTGCATGGCCTGACTCCAAGTTCCACACCCCAAGCCTGAACTGCTAGTCTATGATTCCCCCTCTCAGGGAAACAGGAGACAAGTTTATACACAGAGAAAGAGAAGATGAAAAGAGAGAAGGATCCAGGAGCAAGAGCTGTGTCCAGGAAGTGAACTGAGGTAGCCTCCATGACTTGCGAAGGCCTTCCCTGGGAGCCTGGGCTACCAGGCAGGAAGCTTGGCCAACAGCACCTCAGGACGCCGAGAGCAAAGCAGGGAGGTGTGAGCATGGCGAAGCGAGTCAAGTCCCTCAACATTTCTGTGGGTGGTGGGCTCCTGGGTGATAGGAAGGCCTTCTGCAGCTCCGCTGTGCAAGAGACCGCATCAGGTGTGGAAAGGGCCTTGCTTGACGCCCACACAGGAAGTAGCCTGAGGATGAGTTTCTCAGAGTGTGCCTATCACTAGGTCTGATAAGTGCTTTGGGTCCCAATAAGTTACAAATGGCAGACAGTCTGTCAAAACAGGTCAAGGGGAAAAGCAAATATTGGTGCATGTGACCAAAGTGTTGCATGAATTCTAACGGGTCTTAATAATAAAAACTCTGAGTCAGATATTAGGGGTGGAAGCTGAAGGATCAGAGAAGCAGAGCGGCCAACCGCTAGAGAGTTCTCACTTCTACCAATGCTCAGACCCAAAGGGCGATCCTGTCCTCAGACTGTGTCCTCAGACTGTGTCCTCTGATTGCCTAGATCGCACTGCTCCTCAGATGCCAGCACTGAGCTCCTGTCTCCTCTGCCTGATATTCCTCTCTCCACCCAGTCATATCATTCCTGTCTCTACCTCACTAGTGCTGGGATTAAAGGCGTGGGATCCCACCTTCTGGAATCACCTTTGTGTGAGCTCCGTTTCTCTTTTACACAGATTCAATCTTGTATAGCCCAGGGTAGCCTTGAACTAACAGTGGTCCCTCTGCCTCTGTCTCAGGAGTCCTGAGATTAAAGGTGTGTGCTACCACTCTCTGGCCCCTAGTGGCTTAGCTCTGCACTCTGATCTTCAGGCAAGCTTCATTTGTTAAAACACAAACAAAATATCACCACATTGAAGTCCCAGGAAGCAGCTGCAGGGAGGCCTGTATTCAGGTGTTCAACTGTCCTCTCTTCTCTCAGGGGCCAAAAGATGGCAGTCAGACAGACACTTATGCCCAACACTCAGGAACTCCGCTGGGACAAAGAGTCTCCCAAAGATGACCAACGAACCTCAGGACTGTGTTATGCTGACGCCGCTTCCCTTCAGCCAGTGCAGGTGTCTGTCTCTGATGCAATCGCCATGGCAGGAGAACAGGCTCATAGGATGTGACCTGCTTCTTTCCCCTGGGCCTCCCCTCCTCCCTTCCACCGCTACCCAATAGAGCTATCAAATCACAAAGCCGTCAATATGAATTCACTTA